>NC_030421.2:18663886-18898886 GCF_001660625.3 Ictalurus punctatus
CCACTTCCCATTTTGTGAAGCTCAAAGACCTTTTTCTGCACATCACAGCTATATTCCTTGGTCTTACCCAGTGTTCTGAATGACTATGGGAATTTGGCCTATGTGTTACCTCATATTTATACCCCTGTGAAACACGAAGTCATGGTTGAACAATTTCCTGTTCCTAGTCACCCAGGTGTACTAAAAAAAATTAAATATCAGTGGGAATATACTTCAAATATATTTTTCTCATATGAATTCATAGGGGTGCCGATAATTGTTGCACACCTATATTTAACACAGATATATTTTTTGATAAACCTCTGTTTTGTTTGATTGAGAGAGCAGAGTATTTTGTGAAATTTTTTAACTAAATAAAATGAACACAATAAAATGTTGCCAAGGATTGAGGAAAAGCCGTGACATCTTCCTGTCTTATTCTCTCAGTGTGCAGCGCGCGGACTACCTGAACACCTTCGAGTTCCTGGACAAGCTGGCGGAGAATCTGAAGGTCAAGCTGTTGAGCCAACCCAAACTGTGAAGCCGTCCATTATACTCAACACACTCACGCTGTACACACTCAGACTCACAGGACTGACGCACTCAGATCTCAACCCCTCGTCCAGTGCCAATCCACAGGCATGGTCAACCTCGTCTCCTGGTCTGTGCAAAGACACACAGGACCATACCACTACTACCAGACGGGGGCACTTTCAGGAGGAAGAAATGAAAGGGTACAAAGCGTTTTAAAGGGTTGGAGATGGCATAAACACATACAGCACTATATATATATATATATATATATATATATATATATATATATATATATATATATATATATATATATATATATATATATATATATATATATAAATTTTTTTTTTTTTTACTGTTTTAGCTCCAACTAGGAATCCTGTACTTACTATATTAATTTGAATGCATTCAAAGTGTCAGATTTATGCTCAATCTAAGGCATTGTTTTAATGTTGTAAAGTTTATAATGCACTTGTAACAACATAACAAATTGACATTTTTACATTTCCCTAGGCAGTAAATTATGTAGGACATGTTCTGGCCAGGCTGTGAGGCTGTGTCAGGGTTTTCAAACACTTGTTGCCTTATATACGTGTGTATGTGTGTGTGGTGTCTTTTCTTAGATCATGTCAACGTATAAAACCTATCAATAGTGGAATAAATTCATTGAAAATGTGTTTCCATCATGTTTTCTAGAATTTATTATTAGTCTTAGGCTAATAAAAAAAAATGGGACCACAAATTATGTCGACTTATTCTTAAGGATTTTTTTTTTTCCAGTTTCAATTTTCAGCTCTTAAAATGCACCTATTATGGTTTTTCAGATATTACCTTTCATGTGGTGTGTGTTAGAGCTGTTTTATGAATTTAAAAAAGTCTGAAAAGTTTCAAAAATCTAAGCGCACAACAAACGGAGTTATTGGCTCCCAAGAGAAGGAAGCGATTCTGAACAGCTGAAACGAGTCGTTAGTAAATCCAGACTTAGTTCCTGTACTAACCTACGTAGGTTTGTAACAAAAAGCCCCACCTCTCGTCTTTATCGGCTGCTCGCGAAAAGAGAGAGCTGAAACACGTTATGGTAGTGGGCGTTTCCTTTTTGAAACACGCTGACAGCGGTAGACCAATCACAACAAACTGGGACATCTGACCAATCAGAACAGAGTGTGCTCTCTGAAAGGAGGAGTTTAGAACGAATCCTTTAGAACGAATCATTTAACGAGTCATTTGTGACACTGGGGGGGAAAAAGGTAATGCAGCAGTTTAAATTATGAGCACGTTAAAGTGTTGTTTTTTTGTTTTTACCTTGTATGTATGTAAATCTATTGTATGAGACCTTTAAAACAAAATTAGGCATGTTTCACAACCATAATAGGTGTGCTTTAAACAATATGTGGTGTTGACTTGTTTTGTCCAACTGAGGGCAGCACTGGAATTATTGTTCATTTCTGCTTCTGGCTTCAAGATAAGCATCAACACTACAGCATGAAAAGCTTTATATAAACATATTGTCTCTTTGCGTATTTACTATATAAAACATACTAGCTCAGTCTGAGCGTTTAAAACATCAGTATCTCTCACACTGACTACCTTCAAGAAAAGAATCACATCCCATATTTGTTTCATGTATGTACGATATGAGACAGCCTGCTGCTGATTGCTGTGCCCAAATGTGTGGATGCTATAGTGCTTTAAGGATCCTTGACGTGATTAGATATTGCCAAGCTGGGTAATCCTGCGGTGACATGCAAGCAGAGCCAGTGCTGCGAATGCCAGGAGCCAAAGAAAGATATGAAAAGTCAGGTGGACACTATTGTGCTGGGAAAATTGAGTTTGATTCATAAGAATGGAGACTCGTTCTCAAGTCTTGGTGGCAATAAAGATTGCTGTTGTGCTGCTGTGAGCAGAGTGTTATTAAGATGAAATGGAAAGTCTGTGACACCTGGTGTGAGTGTGATACGTGTGTATTAGTGAGGGGTTGGTTATAGCGGTACATTTTCCTCCAGTAGAAGCTTAGAGTGATGTCGCTGGATATAAATCCTCTCTCTCTTTCTTTTCTGTATGATAGAAAAGAAAGTTCTGGCAACATGTGGCAAGGCTCTTATGATTTCACATTTGTTTCCTAATGATATTACATTTGCAAAGTTTGTATGTAATATAAAGGTAAAGGACAGGAATATAAGTAAAGTGGCCTTCAGAACAACCTGTGCATATTTCAGATAAAAATGCACTATGTGGCCAAAAGTATGTGGACACCTGACTATCACATCCATATGTGCTTGTTGAACATCCCATTCCAGGGAAGCACAAAGCGAGCTCCATGAAGACCTGGTTGGTCAAGTTTGGAGTGAAAGAACTTGAGTGTCCTGCACAGAACCCTGAACTCAACCTCACTGAAAACCTTTGGGATAAACTTGAACACTGACTGCACCCCAGCCCTCCTCATCTGACATCAGTGTCTGACCTCACTAATGCTCTTGTAGCTGAATGAACACAAATCCCCACAGTCACGCCCCAAAATCTAGTGGAAAGCCTTCTCAGAAGAGTGGAGGTTATTAGAACAGCAAAAGGGGGTGGACTAAATCTGGAATGGGATGTTCAACAAGCACGTATGAGTGTGATCTTCAGGCATCAACATACTTTTGGCCATATATTATACAACATTTCTGAGATGTGTCTATTACCAAAAACATACAATTCAGCCAAGACCTAAACTGTGCAGATCAAGTCAAATTTATGTTTGGCTTTTCTTTTAAAGTCCGATAGATATCACTTATGCTCTGTGGTTCGGAGCCCTTGAATTACTCTTGGAGGCTGAACTGCAAATTTGCCTGGATGTCATTAAGAGGCTTTCTGTCACTGGAGAGGTTGCAGAGGAGAAGGGGGAGGATGGAGACGGGGGGAGGGTTAGAAGAGTAGCTAGAAGATTGCAGGCTAATAGGCCGAAGCCGGCAGTGCTTGAAGCTAGCCGAACGTCCATTGTCCAGGTCCCTTGCAGGAAAAGAAACATTATTCAAGTCTCTTTCAGGCCACAGAGGAGAAATACAGTAATTATCATGGGGACTTGTTTAAATCTGTGAACTCCCCTCCCTACCTCTCCCCCTCATTCCCCTTTCTGTGTGCTCATTGTCTTGGCTTATTTCAAAAAAGCCCCTCTAATGAAGGACATGAAGGCCTCGGCTAATGGCTTCAAATAAGTTCCTCTCTGCGCCATTGTGGAGGGATAATGGTGATGTGAGCCCCAGCTGTAAACTCACGGACTCCATATTGCGCCTGACACACATCGAGTTGCATGTGAAATCACGCTAAATGCTAATGTGCTCCAAAAAAAAACATCCCAGTAGAATCTCTTATTTTTTGTCTTCCTGCTCCCCCCTTCCTCTTTTTTGAGAGTCTATTAGGGGAGTCAGCCTGCCCCTGTAAGTGACATTTGGAAAGAGAGGGAGGAGTGCAGGAGAGAGGACCTTTTCAAACGGCTGCACCATTACAAAGGGTCAAAGCGCTCAATGCTGAAATGGTGAAATTAACGACAAATATGAAATGGTAATCCTTCAGATGGCTGTTTGCAGAAATTCAACATTTACATAACATTTGACCCAAGTTCAAGTTAAAAGATTATTTCTTTATGGTTTAAGCCATTAGGTGATGATACCCAACATGTGACAGTTTACCTGAAAATCATGTTTACATATTTGCCTTTAGTAATGTTCTGCTAAAAATGTTTTTAACTGGTGTATATTTTCTGGGATTAAGAGCACCTGCTGTTGTTTTTGGGGGACAAAGGACCCCCCCGAAAATATAGATAATTTGATCATATGATTAATAGGTACAATTTCAATTATGATTGCAGAAATTATAATAATAATAATAATAATAATAATAATAATAATAATAATAATAAAAAGACTTGTCTAAAGAAAGAGAAAAGTTCTTTGCATGGGAATTGTAAGGGCATCCTATTGCTTTAATGCTGGATTCTCATTCTCTGGATACTTTCATAACACCAAGCCTCAGGAAAAAGGTTGAAGCAGAAGAAGCCTTTGCCCAGAACACTGCTTCTTTATCTTATTGATATTTATTCACCCCATCTCTTTCATTCTCTCTCTCTCTCTCTCTCTCTCTCTCTCTCTCTCTCTCTCTCTCTCTCTCTCTCTCTCTCTCTTTCTTTCTCACTCTCTTTTCCTCTCTGATATTTCTTGACCCAGACGTGGCTCCTCTCTTTATTTCCCCTTCACTGTGTTTGTGCGCTCTCTCTGTATTTTTGATTACATCCTCCTGCACTGACGACTAAATTATGATTGGGTTTAAGGATGGCAGGGCTTTCATCTGGCCAGTGTTGCTGCGTGCTCTCTTCTCCAACACAAAAGGGCCAGCTACCTCTGCTCTGCTCGCTTTTGAAGAGTAGAGCGCCTCTGCCATCCCCATGGAAACAACTGTTCCCTTTAAGGATGAGAGACACAGAGCATGAGAGAGAGGGAGAGAGAGAGAGAGAGAGAGAGAGAGAGAGAGAGAGAGAGAGAGAGAGAGAGAGAGAGAAAAGGAGAGAGTGAGAGAGCAGGAGAGAGAGAGAGAGAGAGAGAGAGAGAGAGAGAGAAGGAGAGAGTGAGAGAGCAGGGGAGAGAGAGAGAGAGAGAGTGAAAGAAAGAAAGAGGTAAAACAAAATAAAAGAAATAGTGATATAGTTTCTGGTGGCACTAAGGAACACTGGACATACAGAGTTAATGGTATCAACTTGTTGATAGTTTAAATATATGACATGAGGTGTTGATTAGACACCTGGAGATGGAAAACTTTAAAACTTGAGTGAACTATGGAAGACGAGCCCATATTTTTAGTTAATCCCAGAAGTTTGTATTTCTGAGTGACATAAAGCATTGCTGTGTGGGTGATTCCACTATTGGTGTACCATTTAACCCTTATAATTTCTGCAAAATGAAAAATCATTTTCCAACACTAATTCTCAAAAAAAAAAAACATGCATTTAGCCATAAAATTCTTTATGGCTTTAAATGTGTTAACCAAGGGAAATTGTAATGCTACAAAAGACACTCTTGACAATTCTGTGCCACTTTGTGGCAACAGTTTGGGAAAGACTCACATATGGGTGTGACAGTCATGTGTTCACATATTTTTGGCCATATAGTGTAGCATAATCTAATCAAAAAAGATATTTGAATTTTTGCAGTCCTGCATTTGGGGCATTAACTAACTACACTTCTAGACCAATAGCCATTCTGTGTGACAGTGAAGTGATGGTGACCTCCAAACTACCTATGTACATGTGAAGGGAATTATTTATAGCATACTGTATTCTGTAGTAGAGTGCACAGTGGCTTAGTGGTTAGCAGGTCTGCCTCACACCTCCAAGGTTGTGGGTTCGATTCCCACAGCAGTATACTGCCCTGTGTGTGTGGAATGTGCTGGTTCTCCCTGTGCTGCAGGGGTTCCTCTGGGTACTCTGGTTTCCTCCCCCAGTCCAAAGACATGCATTGTTGGATGATTGGCATGTCAAAATTGTCCATAGTATACGAATGTGTGTGAGTGTGCCCTGTGATGGATTTGTACCCTGCCTTGTGCCTGATGCTCCCTGTGATATGCTCCAGGTTCAACCCTGTCGGATAAACAGTACAGAAAATGGACGGATGGATGGAACAAGCACATATGGGCGTGATGTCAGGTGTCCACAAACTTTTAGCCATACAGAGTAGTATTCACTGAAGATTAGTCACAGGACGCAACGATAAGGCGAGCGGAACCATTTATCCGCCAGCTTAAGTTTCCGCTGGGGCGCGTTTGTGCTGCACAGCGGAGTATGACAGTTTGTAAACACATTCAGGTGAGTCATTAGAATATATTACTGCATAAATATGGACACGGAATATTCGGCTTTTTGACTTCCTGTAGGATGTAATTTCAGCATGTTTGACTGGATGGAAATGTGTTCGGGTGCTCTGTGTAATACATGATCATGGAAAGGAAATGTCATTGTTCAAGGATGTACGTGACAGTTAGCTGTTAGCTCGGTACTGTTATGCTAACAGTGCGAGTAGCTAGCTCTCTAACTGGACTGTGTAGAGATGCCAGTGATGATCCGTTAGCTAGAACACAAAATGAGATTAGGAACAAAAACCTGCATGTATAGTAAATTGTATCTTACGGTTTCTCCATGTCGTAGCTCATGTTTGTTTTTTTCTTTTCTTTCTGTGCTCTTGTTGTGTTTATTGTAAACAGCTGCTGTGTTGTTAGCTGGCATCAAGTTATTCATTTGACTGTGTGCTGATGTGGTGTTGTAAAAAGAGAACATTCAAGCTCCCAGTTTATACTCCTCTTTTCATCTAGAAATCTTTTAATCTATGATAATCTAGTCTCAAATATATCTTGGTTTCACGGTTTTAATTTAAATGGAGAAAAAAATGTGTGGTGGTTTTTTTTTTTTTTAACATTCTTACAAATATAGCAAGAACCAAAAAGCGAAATAGCCCAAATCCCTTAATGAATGTTTCTTAAGAAAGATAGGATTAAGAACAATCTTCTCACATACTGTATATATTACATATATAATATACACACTCTGCAGCCACAAGTCTGTGGTCACCTGATCTTCACACCCATAAGTGATTGTTGAACATCTCGTTCCTTTGCTGTTAGAATAACCTCCACTCGTCTGGGAAGGCTTTCCACTAGATGTTGGAGCGTGACTGTGGGGAATTGTGTTCAAGGGCATGAGTGAGATCAGGCCCTGATGTCGAATGAGGAGGTCTGGGATGCAGTTCATCCCAAAAGGTGTTCAGTGAGGTTGAGGTCAGGGTTCACTGGAGTTCTTCCACTCCAAACTCACTTTGTGTACAAAAAGAGTATTGTCATGCTGGAACAGGTTTGGGTGTCTTAGTTCCAGTGAAAGGAAATTATAATGCTACAGCATCCAAACGCAGTCTATACAATTGTGTGTGTGTGTGTGTGGGCAGTTTGGGCATGGCCTACATTTTTGTTTAAATAGTGTTACTTGTGTAGATGAGTGCAGATAAATGAAGCTTATGACTACATATGAGCCATACGAAGGAGAGCACCCACTAGTATATGGAGGAGAAAAACATCTCTCTTGTCTACATCTCTGTTGCGGTTAAAGTGACGGGTACACAGCTGACCCGTGTATATAAATCTTTCACCGGCATGACTTTTTTGACTTTTTTTCCCCAGGTCTGCATTGGTTTAGGCTCATATGCAGGCTCTGGATCCCACTGCGCCCCTTGGCAGGATAAAGTGGTTACTGAAGTTGAATAAATTAATGAATGATGTTTATTGAAAAAATAAAATATCAACATATGAATAGTAACTTGTATATCAACTGTCCAGTCCTCGAAAGATCTCTAATCTTTTCTGGGAAAATGGCTGAATCCCCACTTAGTTTATTAGAAACGGACGCTGGGTCGATTGGAGCTCAATGGACATAGTGTTTCTCATATTCTGTTAAATCTGTGTAACTTAAATGAATATTTGAATATTTCCAAAAGTTAATGTGCCTACAATCTCTAATGCATATTTGATGTTTAGATTACGTTATAAGTAGAACAAAATTGGACAAACCCTCACTCTAGACTATTAAAAATTTTATGTTTGAATATTTTTTTTTTTCATTTTGTGAACATATTGTTTGCATGTTTTGAAAAAAAAAAGATAAGAAAAATACTGCGTAGTATAACTAAACTTTATTTAAGACTAGGCATATTTATATTTATGTTATATAATGTGTGTTATAGTTACTTGACTGAAGACGATGTAGTCGCTGTGGCTGTTGATTATGCTACGTCTACATGGCTGTATATCTCTCAGCTGTGTTGAATGTGTTTGAGTTTGAGATGTTTTGGGGTTTAGATTACATTAGATTTTAGCAATTTCTCTTTGCCATGTCAGTGTTCTGTTTTTTTTTTTTTGTTGTTGTTTTTTTTTCTGGTCCATGATTGAGGTTTCACATTAGTCAGTGCTAACATCTGCTATGTACTGGGTGATTTTGATGTTTGTTGATGTATAAACAATAAATTCGGTTTCGAACTCACCTAAGAGATTTTACTTACCATGTCTTTTTTTTTTTTTTTTTTTTTTTGGGGGGGGGGGGGGGGGGGGGGTGCTGGAATCTTGTTAGTTTTCTTTCCCCAGATTGAGAGAACATGTAGTGTTTTGCATTTCATTTGCTGCGAGGAAATTAACTGATGCAAAATTGTAACTGTCAATGCAAATATTATTGATCAGGTGATCGTGTAATCAACCCTAAGCAAATTCCCGTTGCAGTATGGTGGAAAGCACCTGGATATCACACCTCCATTTGATCAAAACACTCTGTTGGGAAAGCTCACAGATGAAAAATAATTTCTGTTCATTTTACAGTATGTCCTCATGCCTGTCCCTTTGGTGTGATTAACCTTTAGTGTGAGTTTAGGAATATATGTGCAGACCATCAGTCTCATCATAAATATGGAGATTACAACTGACAGAAAGGACAAAGACAAGACTATTGTTACAAAAATGTCCAATTTAACCCCTTGGGCTTGGATATAATCTATAAAATACACTATATGGCCTATAAGGTATGTGGACACCTGACCTCCACACCCATATGTTGTTCTTCCCCAAGCTGTTTTCACAAAGTTAGAAGCACACAATTGTCTGGAATGTCTTTTGTAGCAAAACAATTTCCCTTCACTGGAACTAAAAGACCCAAACCTGCTCCAGGATGAGAATGCCCTTGTGTACAAATACATGGTGTGCCAAGGTTGGAGTGGAAGAACTCCTCAGCTCCACTGAACACAATTTCGGTTGAACTGGAACACCGACTGCACCCCAGACCTCCTCACCTGACATTAATATCTGACCTCACTAATGCTCTTGTAGTTGAATGAACACAAATCCCCACAGCAACGCCCCAAAATCGAGTAGAAAGCCTTCCCAGAAATTGGAGGTTATTATAACAGCAAAGAGGGGACTAAATCTGGAATGGGTTGTCCAGTAGACACATGTAGGTATGATGGTCAGGTGACCACAAACTTTTGCCCACATAGTTTATGCTCTATTTTTGAAGAAGGCGTCCTTCGCATAATTATTTTCCAAACACCAGACTGTACATATGTAGACACATAGTGTAGAATCCTGCTCTGCCAGTGTAACTGTGATGAGTGGGAATACGTGCTGGGAGAAAGCTAAAAATAGAACGTGCCTCTGCATCTCTACAGGAGGCTTCAATTCCAGCACCTCGATGATCCTGCCAGTTTTGTGGCAGCAAATGTGTCTCAGATTTGTCAAATGCTGTTAATGCGCTGTCACCACCTATCGACTGTGGCCAAGATGTCATTTGGCTGAGGCGTATTTTGTAGCTGATACGACTGCCCCTGCTTTGTGTGTCACCTTGTGTCACCTTGTTAAACCCTTGTTAAGGTTTAGTGTGTTTCAAATGGTTTCTTGGACGGAGGATTAAGTTACCGTTCTCTGTTAGATCTGAGCTCAGTATAAAATGCAGAAACTCGTGTGCTGCAGCAAACTCCTGAGCTCATCCCTTATCCATTAATCCATCCCTCTTTCTCACAAACACCCCCAGGGATGCTGAATGTGCTGTTCCGGCATTGGCCAGAGGTGATGTAATACCCTCTAAATAATGCATGGCCTTAAGAAAGTGAAAGACCATGAGGCAGAAAGCACAGGCAGAGGAAATCGATGTCAGTGTGAGAGAGAGGGAAACCTGCAAGAGTCTGGGCAGAAGACAGCATCACACAGAAAGAAATAGCAACAGACAGTGGAGAACCCCACCTCAGAACAACGGGATGATCTGACCACCTCCAAAACCAGGTAAAGTGCTTATTCTCCAGGCAAGTGAAATGACTAAACCAGGCCAGCATGCTGGCTTTCTAATCGCTGAGTCAGGAAATATTGAAACATGTTTGTTGCAGTAGCTGCAGTCATATGATACTAATGTGAATCCTTCTTATGTTAGACCTTGATGTTAGAACAGGAGAAGTCTATAATGACCAGCGGGAGAATCTAATGTGCTTTTGTCCAATTTACTTTGATGCAGGATGTTGAAGCCTTGGGTGGACCATTGCTCCGTACACCACATTTCAGTCCCTTTCATTGAGATATTGCTGCCTCCTGACTTGAACGCATGCAACACCTAAGCTAAACAACACCATGATGGGATCGAACCACCATTCTTAGCCACCACTTTTCTTAAAACAACAGAGACAGCAACATTAAGCCGTGCCTTATTAATGGTGTCTGGAAGGGATTCCAGCCTTTGAGGACAGCCAGTTTAGCCAGGCTTCTTCTTGGGCCTAGATGGCAGATGGTGCATCTTTGTGGCCTTGAGGCATGTGGATCCTCTCCTTCTGAAGTTCACAATTACAAAGAATCCATCTGCCTTCTCTGTTCCTCTACCTCTTCTTTGGGGCTTAGACTTCGGAGGTGATGGAGGGATCAGAGGTTGAGGACATCAGTCCAGCCCTTGAGGCGACAGAGGATTACCTGCACTGCTTGAACAGTGCTCAAGAAACTGGACAAGTTTGCCCTCCCAAACTAAAAGAGGTGTTGACTCTGGACAAGTTGAACTCCAGTGGGGTATGGGGGTTGCTCACTGGGGAACAGCCGGAGATATCGTCTCACAACCTAGCCTGGGCTGAACAAACGTCCTTCAGTGTGCTAGGCCTAAAGAACGGGAAGAGGAACCGAGCACGTTCTACCAATGATTTGGCAGCCCATGCCAAAGAGACCAACTCAACCAGTTCATCCAGTGGGGGCTTCAAACGAGGGCACAACAGATCTCGGTCAGATGTCAACTACCGGTCGTACACTGATAGCGGCGTGCCAGCTATTGACAAGAACACGCTTAAGAACATGGCATTAAATAATCAAATGGAAGGTAAGAATTGTTATATAATCCATATAATAGTTTCATGACCCATCACTGTAATGGTTTGTACCTGCTCAGGTAATACACAGTGACCATTCATGCGCTTCAGTGGGTCTCATTCCTTTATTTATCTCTATTATCCCTTATTGTCATCCTCCCATATATTTATCGTCTCCCACTACACACCTGCATTTGGCCATGTCTATAGTTCTGTTTACAGTCTCTCACCTGTTGCTTGAACAATCATTCAGCTACGTCTCCTTTTTATCAAAGGGAAAGAAATTAGATCGAGTAGACGTTAGGGCCAAGTTGATTAGATTTCATTAGCAGTATTACGGCCACAAGTGCCTGGATTTGGTCAGCGCGTGTTTGTTTGTTTGTTGCTGTGTTCATTTGTTTGGGCAAAGCGCGAATCTGAATATGAAAGAGATCCTCGACAAAGATGGTAATAGTAGGATAATGTAATTCTGTGACAAAATGGGCACAATGCTGTGAAAGAGTGGGTCCCAATTACCCCTGATATTAAGAGGATTAGCATACGAGTGAAAAGGCATTAGTCAGCGTGAGGAATAGCAGAAACGCCAGACCCAGACCATAGGGAATGCACGGACTCCTGTTTTCAGTCCTGTTAACTGTTCTAGCCAGTCTTCATTAAGGTAATTGCACAGTTTGGGGGCAGCTCAACATTGATATAATCAATGTCACCTTTTCTTCAAGGTATCGCATAGGCTTAATCCTGTGCTCAGTCATTCAGTTAAAATTGATTAATTGCAGCCCTCAGACTAAGCCCACAGTTGTGTGACTCGGAGTGCTTCGTTACACCTGCCTAGTCGTGCTTGTCACTTCTTATCCTAAATGTGACACAGTCTAGACTAATGTGAATTACGCAGTTGTTGTTTGAGTGTGCCAAGGAGAAAAGAGCGATATAGTAGTGAATAGCATGGTAGAATGACCGCTTATTTATTAGTATCTTGGAACTAATGCCTCAAGGACATTTGCATAGTGTTCTTCAGATTCTAATCCTGATGGATGTGTTGACTGCAATAACGGGACAACTCCCATCTCCACACTGTTTTCTTTCAGTTTTATATCAGGTTTAGTTAACTGTAGCTTGTTTTATCATTTTTAAACGATTCAGGACTGGAATCAAACCCGGGTCAATGTTAATGTTAAAATCTCTCTCAAAGCCAGTTCAGTTCAGTCTCTCCTACAAGTGGTCACTACTAGAGAGTTTAAACATGCCAAACCCCATCATGATTGGTTTGGTGTAACTTGAGAGCTGCTGTGGCTGTACAACGTACCGCCTACAGGCCGGTATTCCTGTTTCCCCAAACGCAAAGATTATAATCCGTATTTTAAACTACTATTTTCCATTGCATTACGTGAGCCTTGCTGTCTTAGTCTGATTACAGCCTGTGGAGATTGACGTTCTAATGCCTTAGGCACTGCTGTGGCTGTGTTGCTGGTTTTAACAGAAAGTCAGCTTTGATTGTTGGTTGTGCCCCGTGCTTGTTTGGTGCACTGTGGCGTTAGTAATAAGTGCGGGTGGGGGGGGGGATAGGCTATTAATTTTGATCGATCAGCCTTTAGGCAGGACAAAGTAACAGAAACACAATGAAGCATGTCTGCACATTTGCATGTTAATTGGTCAGACGATGACGTAAGTTATTTACATCAGCACAACAACCTTGTCATCACCCAGTCAATTTCCACATCCTTGAAATAATAAATTATTTAAAATGATTGCTTCTGGTATCAGCCAGGTACATTCATAAGATCATTTAGAGGGTGCACTGGGTTTTATATGAAGTTCTTTTACACTCTTGCATCGCTCCATGACACAGCACTGACTTCCTAGTTGAGTCAGGTCAGCATGCGCCACTTTTTCACCAGCATTAAATTAATAATGACCCTTTCCCTGAATATGATCTCCAATGCTCTTTTTGAAGCTCTTAAAATGAAGGAAGCACTTCAGCCCCCAGAAAGAGGTTCCACAAGGCTAGAGCATACCACACGCCCCTCGGCACCTGATGATGCCCCATAACTGACCCAACTGAGCTCAGCCTACAGTATCCTACAGAGAGAGGGAAGGGATGGTTCATTATGTGCATTGGGGTTAGAGAATGTTAAACCAAAGATAAGACCTAAGAACAACATTTGGGGAAATTGCTTTTAAACCTTCCATTTGACCTCTGTTAAGTTCCAGCATACTGAAACATATCACACTGGTTCCAAATCCTTAATCTACACGAGATTCATAGACTTGAGAGGAAACCTGGTACTGCCTCAGCCAAGGAAGTGTGTGAAAGAAGGTTGCTGTGAATAGAGATAAAAAAGGGAGCGGGGGGGTGCTGAGAGAGGAAGGACTGAAAAGGAGTGCCACAGATTAGGGGTCGCTTTCTGGCCGTTTTGTTTGCACAGTAGCCTTGCAAACAATATTTCTTCCTGATGAGGTCACAAGGAATGCTTGTGAAAGGACTTGCCCAACGACTTGACGGACTGATAGCGTGTAGCGAAATATCATCCGTTATTCGCCAACATGAGCATCCTACCCTCTTAACAGAGAGTTTTCAGTGACGAACTGATTGAACCAGCTGACTGTGGGCAAGAGTAGAGTCTTTGTTCCACAATTATGCCCCATGTGTAGCTGTACAAATGACTGTTGTTTGCCATCAGCTGCTCTGAACCTTTTAAGCATTATACAGTTGATGTGACGCCAGTATTATTGATGGAAATGACCAGCCAGGAAGATGTGGTTGTTGGGAAGGAAATAGGAGACAATAATGCAGTGCGTTACTTAGTTACTTCCAACAGTTATTGGTTCCAAGAGGTTTCAGTATGCTTCCAAGAAAATGCTGCACTAGGTAGTGAATAATAAAGCAACTTTGAGCATTATGTTTGTGCATTTAATAGGTTTTTAAAAAACTGTTCTATCACACTCTTTTTTTGGTTTCTCAGGCAATAAGGAGAGCACCACCAGTCTGGTAAAACAGGGGATTTTGGAGCACAGGGAGGGACCTTGGGGCCGCTGGAATACCTGCCATGTGGAGCTCACGCCCTGCGAGTTGCGGGTCTACAGCCTGGACAGCAGCGGGAACAGGCAGCTGTGTACAGCCCTGTCACTGTCCCATTGCCAGAGTGTGGGTGCGCCTCAGCCTCAGGACGGGCGCGTGCTACAGGCTCTTTTCTTCAACAGCACTCGGTTGCAGCTCCGTACTCCCTGCCAGTGGGAGGCTCTGGAGTGGCGCCGGCTCCTTTGGGAACGTGTCCTGGTTGCCCGTCCAACTAATCGTAAGGGCGAACTGTCATCTTCTGCTTCTCCAAATCCCCATGAACTGGATCCCAATGCAGTCTCTTTGCCAACCTCCCGTCCACTAGTCCGTCCGAAGGCCCTGCCCCTGTTCACCCAGCACTGTGCTGATGTACTCAAAGTAGGCCTCCTGTACCAACTCAGCGACCTCAACAACTGGAGCGCCTTCACCTTCGTGCTCAGCCGCACCCAACTGCAGGCTTTCCAAACCGAGGGCCGAGGGCCAGTGTGCGAGCCCGTGCTGCGGTATTCTCTTGCCTCCTGCTTGGCTGTGCAGCGGGATGAGGCTGATGGAGGAGTCTGTGCCCACTTCCAGGCCATCTTCCCGGATGAGGTGCTGCGTCTGCGGGCTGAGAATGAGCCCCAGGCCCAGGACTGGGTGGAGGCCCTGCGCACAGCCGTGGCTGCCCAGAGACCTCAAGGGGAGAGCAGCCGTATAGCGCCATCTGGAGTGCTAATGAGGAGCAGACCAGCCCGAGAACGTCGCCAAAGGGAGGCCCAGAGAACCAAGCGCCAGTCTGTTACAACAAGCTTCCTGAGCATTCTGACTTGTTTGGCTGTAGAGAAAGGCCTGACTGCTCAAAGCTTCAGATGTGCAGGCAAGTACCATATTTTCCCACTGTTAATAATTTATCTCTGCTCTTATATATTTAATAAAATCCCAAATATTCTTGAATTAATATGTTTGTCTTGGTTGCCAACCAGCTCTCAGTGAATATTGTAAGTCATTATAGCATATCATTGTCTCTTTGAGTCTTTATTTTGACCTGAGATTTTACACTATAGAAATGTCGCCTAGATACTATAGATTGGTGTCTACGTGTCATGTCTATGACCATGACCTGGACATTTGTCATTTTTGTAATTGCAATAAAAATTCAGGTTGGCGTCATCTGTTCATTTGCACCATTTAAGTGCCGAAGCGATTTGTTATGATTTTACTTCAAACCGGTAATGTGCTCCAGAGAGTTTCCATTGTTTCATCCAGTGAGATCACCAAGCATCCCGCTCCTGAACTTTGGTTAACCAAGACCACACGAAATCATTTTCTGTTACTCAAACAAACAGGCATCCGTCTCACAAAAAGCCAGTGGTGAATCCTCAGCACTGGTCTGTAATTTGGAAATGGGCACTATCCCCCGACTCCATGTGCTCTTTGTTTTTGTTTATGTTTTGCTTCATGACAACGTGGTATTATTCATAGTCATATGCCGTCTGTTTGTGGTGGTAGTGGTGGTGGTTTGCTTTGTTGTGGCAGCTTCAGAAGTTTAGGTAGACAACATGGTTTACAGGCAGGTTTTTTTGAACTTGGGATTTTTGTTAGTAGGAATATCTAGATTTTGAGACTGAAATGTAGAGTTTGGGTATTGGGTGACATTTTCAGCATATGGTTTGTGTAAATTAGTGTCCTGAGCTAAAATTCCACGTCCTGTAAAGGCTGTGAATGAGTTGCCTTCTTCCTTGATTGGTGCAAATGTTAGCATTGAAATTATTATTATTATTATTATTATTATTATTATTATTATTATTACAACAAACAGGTAGCAGACACCTGAAAATAACTGGATAAAGAAGGGAAAAAATCTCCTTTTAGAATTTCAAGCACTCTGGATGCTCCAATCAGTTAACAGTTGAGTTGTTTCATTCAGGCCAAGCAAATAGATTTTTACTGTTCGAGATTTATAAGAGGTTCTGGATAAAAGTCTGTTCTTTCAGTGAGATTCTCTCTTATTGTTATTTTTTTCTGTTCAGAGTTACTTTACTCTCTTCTTGCTTCTCAACTTCCTTGTAGCTTTCTTTGTTTCATCATCATTCATTCATCATCAGTAACTTCTTTATCCTAGTCAAGGTCTGGAGCTTATCCCGGGAACGCTGGGTGCAAAGGTGGGAACAAACCCAGAGCTGCACACCAGTCCATCGCTTGTCATGATGCATACACACATTCACACACTCATTCACATCTAGGGGCAATTTAGAGTAGCCAACCCATCTTCTGACATGATTTTGGGAGGAACTCGGAGGAAACCCACATGGATACGGAGTCATTTTAAATCATGTTATTTCTCCCTTCTCTTTTGATGATGTTAAATGCTTTGTATATATGATGATGTATTGCGTAGTTGGCTCTCTGTAGTGGAATGTAGGATAACTATTTTCATTCTTCTACTCTGAAAAAGGTTTTGCCGATGAAGGTGCCAAGGTTGCTTGCAAAATCTAACCAAACCTTCACTGCCCATTTTCCACAACTGAGTAGTTTTCATTTGTCTTTTTCCACCTCCACCCATTGTCTTTCTTTGTCTGTCTCCATCTTGCCTCCTCCTCCTCCTCCTCCTCTCTCTCTCTTTCTCTCTCTCTCTCTCTCTCTCTCTCTCTCTCTCTCTCTCAAATGGGAGCCAGTTTCCTTGGACCCCCCCTTTCAGTCACTTCGGAAGGGCAGTCAAAGGACCTGTAGTTGTTTTACACGTTAATCGCTTTTCTCTAAACAAATATCCTTGACCTTCCAGGACCTGTCAGAAGGATTAGTTGGGGAGTTGCCTTTGGAGGGCTGAGAGGACAGAGGCTGCTGGGAGAGCAAGGGGATGCTGCTGTTTCAGCTTGGACATGCAGGACAATGGACCCAGTGAGGGGTTGGGGGAAGGACTAAAAAGTAGTGATGGTGTTTCTCTAACAGAAGGAGAGTCTTGAGTTTCGTCTTATTACTGTTGCATTCTATGTGCTGTCTTGGGCTTTGATTGAGCACCATCCCCCCCTTTGGCCTCTCTTTTCCTGGTTAACCCTCGCTGTCCCCAATTTGTTAGCACCCACAAAAGGCTGCTCTCACTGTCTCCGTTGCCGCTGTCTTTTTCCACTATATTGACAATGCAACAAAACAAAACCTCCTCTTCTTAAGTGCTAGCTGGTTCTGTTGATCAAAAATAATTTTAGAAGCAAATTAATGCTTTTTATTCCTGCCTGTTATTTCTAGGAAGTGGAAAATATATTTAAAACTATACGAAAATCTGTATTGGTAAATCACAGTAATTCACAGACAGCTGCCAAGCTCGAATTGGTGGAAGTTTTTAAAATGCCCACCTTCTACATTCTAAATCATCCTGCCTGAAAGAAGCACAACCAAACACTCCAAACCCTAACCCAAACCTCTCCTCTTCAAAAAGGTCCTGTCTTCAAACTTTAGCCATCAAGCTCTGCCATTGGCCTCAGAGACACGTGGAGACCAGCGACAGCATGCCTGCACAATCAGCACATTGATTGATCATAACACCGAGAAGATTTTCCCTTTCAACAACGCATTTTGTTTTAGTTGGATGTCCAGTGTTAGCCCACTCGCTCAGTACAAGCTCTTGTTTTGCTCTTTCACACACTCAATAATCGCAGACATTTATATTGACATGCAGAATGGTTTTTATTCTCGTAATGCTGAAGAGATTATGATAACATCGGCAGATAATTACACCCTCAGGTTTGGGCTGCATCCCAAACCATATGCTACCCTCAGTATACCAGTGGTGTCATTGTTATTTAGGCATCATATTTAGTGCAAAGAATGTGGTCTGGAGGGCAGACCAAAATTCTTATTGAATATGTATTCCTTGCCTCTTACAGGAATCAGATGCTATTCTTGCCGTTTCTACCAGAGAGGCTGACTTTTCCCGCAGCTTTAAGATCCATGTCGTTGTCCACATGATCACTATACTCAACCATTTTCTTTGACCATCGTAAAATGTAGTCTGTACATCCAGCCATCAGCCAAAATGGCTTGAAGTCTCTTTAGTGTAGTGTAATCAAGGCATGTGTGTGGGTTTGGTGCATTAGGAACTTCAAAAAAAAAAAACAAGACTACACCTTTCAAGTTCACTTTAACACATTAGGATAACACTGTGGTCATGTGGTTCTAACACATTAGGCTTGATACTCCAAGATGTTTTTAAATATGTTATGCTGGCATGAATTCTGACTCAAACAGTGTGACCATTATGTGATGTCCTGAGTCTTTATTTATGATAACTGTTGGAGATGTCTCCAGTGTGTTGGTGGGATTGGAGCCGTGAAGCATATCTCGGGTCTCCAAACAGCCCAATTCAATACCGCACCTAATTACCAGCTGTGTATGTACCTGTGTTGGGGAAGAGAAATCATAAAATTGGAGTTGGACAATCTATATTCAAATCATTATGCAAGAAAAGAACTTTGAAGCACACGCTCACCTCAACACGTTTCCCTTCCTCCAGTTTTGCTTGAACCCTATCTTTCTGTTCGAGCTTTTCACACAACCCTGAAGCAGGACCCTGTAGAGGGATACAAGGACGGCAGATCAAATGGGAAGGTTACAGCTGTTGATGGGACAATAGCATGGAGTCTGGGAGCTGGAGTGAGGAACAGGGTCAGGTGGGGGCTTAGCTACTACTGTTTACATCAAAAAGATGGTCAGCGCATCTTTCTTAGGCGCACACACTCACAGAGACACAAACACACCACACACACACAACCTCATGCTCACCCCATCGTACACATCTTTTTTTTTTTTTTTGGAGTGGGTGTCAGCTTGAATAAAGGACATCAAAGCAGCAGCTTGGGTGTCTTTACTCTTGTGTTGCAGAGAAGCACCACCCCCCACCTGACTGCTTCTTCGGCGTGCTCCCATAGAGCTAGCTTGAAAGCGTCAAAAGCGGGAACCTCGGTGGAAAGGGGAACAGAGTGACCCTCTCTGCACCAAGCACCGTGCGCCTCCTGTAGAACAAGACACGCCCATTCCACCAGAAACCATTATGAATGAGGCACCTAGAAGTGCCCTTGATTATATATTTTTTTGCACAAACAGCTGCCATTTTCAGGATTGTGCTGTGTAGCACATCAAACACACCGCTTTCCCACACTCCTAGATTTGCCCTGGCCATTTTGCATGTGTCTTTTCTCTGTTTGTCTGAGGAACCTTTTTGAAGGTGGCATCTGGGCGGTTTGAATATTTTTGTTCATTATCCCCCTTAAAAAGAAACCGATGTGCTTTGACGTACAAAGCTGTATTGGTGGTTATGCATTTCAGTGATTTATATGCAAGCTCATGAAGGACCGTACTTGGTATACGTTGCGCTGTACACTAGACGCTGAGGTTGTGGTACCTCCGTGGCCAGTTTCTTCCCAGAAGTGACACAGATTCTGGGCACCAAATCTCCCTTCTTGGACTCATGTCCATAATGGACATTGTGAAAGCTGAAAAAACCATTTGAGAACACAATCTACAGCACTGTGTCAGTTCTGGAATATGGGCGAAAATATTGGCTTAATAAACTATACTCGCTGACGGTTTTGGATTGAAGATGTTTAATCAAAGAAGCCAAACTCATGTGATTTGTAGCCTGTGAAGCTTCCTGAAGCCCCATGATTTGCTTTTATGGCCGTCCATTTGAGTTTGGACGAGCAGTCCTGTCATTACTGTTTTACTCTCCTCTGTGACACACTGTCAGTTTTGGATTTGTTTTTGCCTGTTGCATAAAAGCTGAAAAACTGAACATTCTTGAAGCATATGCCTTAAGCAAAAGTGTTCTTAATAATAGTTTTCCCAACAAGTGAACGTGAAGTGAGTAGTACAGTGATGCACTATTTTCAGAGTAGGGTGGTATTTGTGGGTTCATGCTGCACATGTACACTGATTACAGGGCAGCCATGACACACGACACCCCGCTGCGTGGTCTGTGGCTCAGCGCTACGATCAGGCTCCCATCAGCGGTGGAGCAAAAGGAGGGGGACACCAACTCTGCCTTTTTATAGTCTGGGGTCCCTGCCCCTGAAAACCTCAGGTTTACATTGGCAGTGAAGGACCGTACATGATGCCTGACTTCAAGCTCTGCTAGAACAACCCATTGCATATTGGTTTAGGGACGCATAAGAATGGAAGATCTTTCAGCAGAGAACTGAAGAGGAAAGTACGTTTTCAAGTGCGCCATTTGAGCTCAGGCTATTTTAGATGAAATGTGTATGTTTATGTACAAATAACAGTCTACTTACTGGAAATGGTTTGTAGTTATAGAGTGGGGTGTGTGTGTGTGTGTGTATGAGTTTGCATGGGTGTGTGTTTAATTCGACAATTGTTTAATGAAGAAGCAAATTGTGTGGGCTGAACTTACCCTGAAGTGTGACAACATGAAGAATTGCCGTCGTCCAGTCTATCTTAATACTTTAGTACCATCACATTGAATGTCCAAAGGTCCAATATGTGTGTATGTGTGTATATATATATATATATATATATATATATATATATATATATATATATATATATATATATATAAAACATAACTGTAGAGTGTAGTGGAATGTCAGCATTTACATGGAGTTGGCATGTTCGCCCCATGCTTTGGAGTTTCCTCCGGGTGCTCCGGTTTCCTCCCCCAGTCCAAAGACTTGCATTGCAGGCTAATTGGCATTTCTACATTGTCCGTAGTGTGTATGTCTGTTTGCAATTATGTCCTGTGATGGTTGGCACCCCATCCAGGGTGTCCCTTGCCTCGTGCCCCAAGTCCCCTGGAATAGACTCCAGGCTCCCCGTGGACATGTGTCGGATAAGTGATACAGAAAATGGATGGATGACAGGATGTGGTGTTATTAGAAAATAATGAAATGATTAACAACAGGGTGGTGTGATGCCGTTACCGTCCTGAAGTTGAATATTTTTCAGTAAGCAAGGCTTTTTATTTGTTTATACCACAACAATTTGCTAGAGATTATAACAAGATATTTTCTTGTTAATTATAGAACATGATGTACTTTTTTAAAAAAAAATCTCTTTATAATTACGTTTGTGGAACTTCTGCAAAACAAGTTCATTCCTGTCATCATTTATAACACCTAGAAACAGTCGTTCCCTCAGCGGTCAGGGTTTTTTTTTATTTTTTTAAACTCCCTTGAAGGTAATAAGACAAAAATGAAGCTTGTCCTCTTACTGAGAAACAGCAAAACTCCCCATCCTCAAAACAACCTCGGAATGCTGCAAAGACTCTTTGCAAAAATGATAATTGAATGTCTCCTTACAGAAAGCTGCACCATATCAACAATAAAAATGTTTTAAAATCAGTTTATGTACATCTAAACCTGTAATTTGCCTTGAAGATAGAATTAATGTCGGAACCTTGCTGTTATTAAAATATATATATATGTATATGTATGTATGTAGATATATGTATATGTGTGTGTGTGTGTGTGTGTGTGTATATGTGTGTGTATATATATATATATATATATATATATATATATATATAATATACACACCTTCTGACCAATCACAATTGAACAGTGCCCTGGTATGATGCAAAAATCTTTTGAGATATATTAAATGAATAAGTTTTCCATTCTTGCAGTAAAGTGTGTCTTACTGCTGCACCATAACCCTTTTTTCCCCTTACACACCAACCTACATCCGACACTCATAACAATAACACACTAATCAGTGAATTGTTTTCTCTGTGTTCACTGGCTCCTCTTTGGAAAGCTTCAGTAGACCTCCCCTCTTTGGAGACTGTGTGTTTTCCACCTTGTTTTTGTTCCTCCATATCTTATCTACCATCTCTCTATCTTTCTCAGCCTGTGAAGTAGGCTGCCCGACACCATGCTTCGCTGAGAATCGTGCTCGTCCATGTTTGTCTGCATACCTAACTCTCCATTCTTTTCATTCTCGCGTCCTTTCTTCTTCCACGCCGTCCCAAAGTCGTATCTCCCAGATGGCTTGGATAAGGGACACCTGCCCAAGCTTACAATCACCTGTTTTGGTTCCTCAGGATGAATCTCTTACTTTGTAGGTCCCGAAATGTTTTGAAGAAAACCTGGACAAGAAAGAAGTGTGAAAGACAAAGCATTGCATGCTTTAGCCGATATCAGTTTTAATAGGACTTCAGTCTCCATGCTGGTTGTATTTGATGCTGTTTGGCGTTCAGTTAGCTTTTGTTGTGCGTTTTTCTTTTTTCTTTTTTTTTTCTTCTTCTTCTTTTTAAATCAGTGATGAAGTGATTTTCAAAGTCTCCAAGCTTGTTTTATCTTTGGATTTTCGGAAATGCAGTACAATCGCTTACCTTTTGTCTGACCAAGGTACACACCATAAACTTGGACATATTAACAGGAAAACACTTAATCTGTCTAACATGAACCATGGTCAACCTTTATTAATGATTATCAGAAGGAGACATTCTTATGGTCTTTATCTCCTTCGATGGCTTTGGCCTCTGCACAATGTTGCAATAGCAATAAGCGAGTTTATCTCTTGTATTTGTATAGCTCTATGTCTTTTGTGTTGTGGCTTACCCTCAGTCTTTTTTTTTTTTCTTTCCCCTCCCTACAGGATGTCAAAGACCAGTGGGTTTGTCACGAGGCAAGGCCAAGGTTTGCTGCTACAGTGGATGGTACTATTGTCAGAGCTGCCACCAGGACAACCTCTTCCTTATTCCTGCTCGACTGCTGCATAACTGGGACACAAGCAAGCATAAGGTGCAGTTCTGAAATTACACACGAGGGTGAACTATAATGCAGTTGTGATACGTTGTTTGCTGAGATGATTGCAGTCGACTCTTTGCAGAATAATACAGGTAGAATCCCTATTTTCACCAAGCGCTGCTGAGAGGAAGGTTCAGAGAGCTGAACTCGATGAGATCCGCGTACCTTTTGAAGAAGCATATGCAGACGCCACCATCCTAGACTGTTGTCAGAGCTGTGTAGAATGGTTACAAGGTTTGGAGACAACTGAATTGGTTGGGGGGGAGTGAAATAAAATGAATTAAAACAGAAAGCAGTAGGTGTACACTGGGAATGCATCTATACCATTATTTTCAGACAGAGTACACGTATGACCATGAGTACCCTGCTACAGAAACTGATGTTGTTCCAGAACCTTCACACTAACTGTCCCTCAGTGGTGGAATGAACTTCCAACCTCAATCCAGACCACTATCTTTGAAAAACAGCTAAAGACCCAACTCTTCCTTGAGCACCTGACTAACCCCTGAAATGCCAACCCCACATTCTCCTAAAAAAACACACACAAAAAAAACATACTCTGGCTCTTACATCACTAGTCTGCGCAATTTGCTTCTCTAGAACTCAATTATAAATCTTGTATGGTAGCACTACTTGTATTGCTCTCCACTTGATATATCGCTTTGCTTGTATTTCCACATTTGTAAATCGCTTTGGATAAAAGCGTCTGCTAAATGAATAAATGTCAATGTAAATGATGCCAAATTGAGTAATCTGCTTAGTATTAATCAGTCAGCGACGTCACATTTTATTTAGTTCTGTTTGTTTCCCTGGTGGTCATGAGAAGCGTACACGCGTGTTCATGCAATCATGGTAGTATGTGCGGTCTTTCGCTTTTTACGGAAAAGCACTCGTGCTTGTTTTCGTTGCATCCGAAGCCCTCGTTGTTGATGACAAATACAGACCGATCGTCAAGAACGATACACTGGATAATAGGGGTGTGCGATATGTATCGTCCAGAAGAATATCTTAATTGTTGTTTTAACGATGTGTGAGCTGACATCATCGAGTATGTCGGCCACTTTGCGAAAACCAATCCAAAAAAAAAACAAACATCTTGAATATCCATGAATTCACTGCGTGATGTAGCGTAGCAGTATAGACTACTGCGCATGCGCATTGAGATTGCATGCTTTCCCTGCGGTTCTTCCTGTTTGACTTTTGACAGCTCTGTTTGATTTTAAATGTGTGATGTATCATTAATCGTGGCGTGCGTCCAGTTTGCTGTCATTTCGTGTCACCTGTTCATTAGCATGACAGTGAACACTTGGCTTATGTCACACATGGAGCATTTTACGACCAAGTACAAGTAAATAAGGACTGGAGATGCACCGATGTTGGCCAGTAATCGGTATCAGCAGATTAAAGGCAATTTTTGACGGTTTAAAAACATCCGATGATCAGGGCCGATTATATCCTGTCAATCAAAAGAGGGTGGGAAAACATGATTTCGTGCTGTGTGTAAAGATGATGTCTCTTGTGTGGAATGACGATAAAACTGCAGTTTGTAAGCTCGGCACTGATAAAATTTTACACCACACGCTGCAGCAGAGCAGGAGCAGAGCGTATTTATTTCAGCGTGCATGTTAACAAACGAGTGCTTTCACACCAGATA
This sequence comes from Ictalurus punctatus, assembly GCF_001660625.3. Taxonomy (NCBI): domain Eukaryota; kingdom Metazoa; phylum Chordata; class Actinopteri; order Siluriformes; family Ictaluridae; genus Ictalurus; species Ictalurus punctatus. The sequence continues at coordinate 18,688,730 of NC_030421.2, forward strand.
CTGCAGCAGTGAAGTAGGAGTTTCGGTATCAAATTTGAGTTTTTTTTTTTCTTCTTTTTTTTTGGTCGAGCCGCTCACGCTGAATTAAAGTGCCAGTACACCATTGAAAGATTTAAATGAAGATGAGTTGACAAAAAAGGTATACATTGCACAGGTTTCATATCCAGTTAATGTTAATATGAGTTAATGTCATCAAAAAAAGTTGATGTTATATATTACCAGTTTGATGTCAATGATGGAGTAGAAATGCTTTTGTTTGTGGAGAGTGAATGTGAGACTAACAGGAGGTTTTTTAGAATGCAGTCAATGTTAATATGAATGAATAACATTCAATAAGTTAATAATCTTACTTTAATCTGCAGAATTTAGTTCATGTGCTCATGTTAATTAGAGTAATGTGTTTTCGGTTTATGAGACCAGTTACTGTGAAACAACTTATTGAAACGGAGAGAATAAAGTTTTTATTTGCATTTCTTTCAGAATTGTGGAATTAATTATTATTCATTTAAAAGATGGGATAAAAGACAGAACTTCAAAACTATCGGTTATCGGTATCGGCCGATATCAGTCAGAATAATCGGTTATCGGTATCGGCTGAGAAATTTAGTATCGGTGCATCTCTCTCTAATAAGCATCGTATCAGGTATCGATGCATCCCTAGTGTAAACGCGAACCAGTACTCTATACCGTATGTCTTTCTGCAGCCGGTCTAATAAAAGTAGGTCAAATATTTCCTCTTTTCGATCAGGTGTCCAAGCAAGCTAAGGAGTTCCTGGAGTTTATATACGAGGAGCCCTTGCTGGACGTGCAGCAGTTGAACCCAGGCCTCTACGAACACTCGGAACCTCTAGCTGCTGTGCTCAAGCTGCGGCAGCAACTCAAGTCTCTCAGGGCTTACTTATTCAGCTGCCGAGCCACAATAGCGGAGGACCTGCGCCGCAGGTGAGTGCACAGTCCAAAGTGTGTATTTCAGAAGGGCAGGGGAATGGGGTAGAATCCAGTCATGAATGAAAGGATAGAATGTAGTGCCAACGGGATACCACCTACATCTGTTTCTACAGACACAGAACTATATGAGACACCATTCAAATCAGCATGCACACACATACAAGTCCGGACCATTAACGTCAGCACGGCGTGAAACACAGAAGGCACATGTGAGGTAAAGAGAGCTGGAATTATTGTGCCTAAGTGGATTCCTATGGCCTAGGTTGAGTGGAAATATAAAGGGACTATGTTTATGTGAAGGGCTCCACACTAAAAGGCTTGTCTCTCTGACAAATACTCTTTGCCCTCTTCAAGGTCATCCTCATGTATAGAGTGCATATGGTTGTACTTATCCATACACATATTCATGCTACGTATTCATAGGAACAGCTCTCTGATCAAATGTTTCACAATGCAGCGCCGCTGCTTCGCGCTTGAATAATGAATGCTCTTACTTCTAGAAGAATGAATACAAACAATGGTGCTTGATGCATTTAAAGCAAGGTTGTGGAAAAGAAGCATAAGTGTTGACTCGATAACGAGGGAATGTTTACCACTTTTCAAAGAAAATTGTCTGTTTTAGAGTCGGGACTTCCAAACCGACTCGAGAGTCACAGTTTCTCCCTTCTTCTTGTTGCGCAAATATGTTGGCTTGAATCATTGAATTATTGAACAAGCCAGTTCGTTTTTCCCCATTCGCTCTTTTGAACTCCATGGTGACCTAGGCTGTGGGCGCCTGTTTGAAGTACAGACGAGGCACTCAACAAAGGTGGGGGGGAAGCTCGGTTTGGTCATGCTAAGCATCTGTTGGAGGTCCAGCTCTGCATCATCCCTCAGTTCTGGAGCTATCCCAGCTGTACCAGCGGGAGGTGACTTTATCTGGTCGGGGTGTTTACAGGCTACGCTGTTCATGACCACGGCTAGAGGCAGCATCGAGGTCCAGTGTTTACGGCCAGGCTGTGTGCCGCTAACGTCTAATGCTCTGAATTTCTAAACAGTGCAGGATTGATGAGGGCAGTGGCACTAAAATATTACCCTCGCCATCCATCTCCTAGCCCAGACACCCAACACTCTCTGAAGAGGATGGAGAGTGTTTACACTGTGTAGTAGAGAGAGCGGAGAGAGCCTTCAGAGCGCCCACCACAGAACCTGATATATAATACACCTCCATAAGCGCACAGGCATGCAGCATACACTGTACTATAAGAACACCAATTTCAACTCACATATTAACTCTATTACTTTATACAATGAATGTAAATGCACACAAACTTTATTTATTTATTTATCCTCTCCTCCATATACAGGGGTGGACAAATCCTAAATTCTTTAGCTAGCCCACTGAGCAAGTCAAAGCTGTGGGATAATCTCTGGGAGGAGCAACTTTTATGAAACCATAGTCTTTATCCTCTTCTGACGGTGTCTCCGGTGATGAAGCGTATCCTGTTTGTGCCCTCAACAAAAAAAGGAAGCATGTCTGTTGGTGTTCCCTCATCAAATATGAAAAATGCGTTTGATTAGTCGTAATTTTCTCTCGATGAAGCGTTTCAATAATACGCGCGTGCTTCGTGTACTCGCATTGGAGATGCAGGTTTTGTGCTGCATTCTACCGTACTGCATTTTGCTCAATTTATATTTCGTATTCCTTATTCTGGTAGCGTTGTCTAGCTTTATTGATGTAATATGCCTAGTAAAGATCGTTTCTACCAACTACCAAACTACGTCTTTATGTTGCATGTGTAGTGCTGCAGGTTATAATATTTGGAAAACAGTACCATGTACACAGCATTGGCTTATTTGTCGCATGTTACCTTGAAACAAATGTATAAAATGACATGTATTCTTTGGACGAAATCAGTAGGAAGTAGAGTTTTTCTTTCTCCGGGTTGTTAGATGAGTGAAGTAAAAACAGCGTTGGTTACTATCTACTTACTACAAGCAACTGAATGAAAAACTGATACGCACACGAGCTAGTGATGTTTCCACCACTGATGTGTTGTCAGTGTGTTTTGGTGAGATTGAATCAAAATGCTTTTTCAATAGAGTCATTATGTTTCGTCAAACACTGAGCACGGAGCAAATACCTTACCCAGAATCCCTCAGGCTTAGTGCTTGCTGATTTGGACTCCTTCTGATTGTCGACAAGCCCTGTATCGCCTGGATACCAGCCACCAACAAACACTGTAGACCAGAGAATATATTTACTCTGTGGGTGAGAGAGAGAGAGAGAGAGAGAGAGAGAGAGAGAGAGAGAGAGAGAGAGACTGACTGGAGCCATGAGAATATATATTAACACCCAAATAGAGATAGAGAGAATGAGAGACCAGTTGGTGCTATGACGGACTGGAATGATGGCGGAGAACAAGAATACACTATAACGCTCCAGGTTTTTTTTCACGCCTCATACTTCCTTTAAATAAACTGGTTCAGCCAAAACAGCACTTGTCTGGGGATTAAATTGTCTCACATTGGATAAAGGGGCGGCTCGTGCATTCTGTCAGTGTATTATATTTCAGTGTAGTACATTTTATTTAGCCTAGCTAGAAGCAGAATGCTAATATCATTCTCTGTCTCATTTATTTATTTATTATAAATAACATATCTTGAGTTGTTTGGCTTCTCATCCTCATCGCTTTCTCGTTATGCTACTGAATTAGGAGTATGTATACAATCATTTATTTCTCAGTAAAGTGCAAATATCCCATACTTGCACATTCATCACACACCAGTGTGTGTGTGTGTGTGTGTGTGTGTGTGTGTGTGTGTGTGTGTGTGTGTGTGTGTGTGTGTGTTTTTGTGACTCCAGATTAATTTCATGAACTTCATATCAAGTGTCGGTTATGTCTCCAATGCATATTAACACAGTAACAAACCTTTCAGCCTCTCCATTTATCTTAGTGGGATTGCTCGCACTGCTGCCTTTCCCTCTTCTGACCATTGCACCTCCCCAAAACATAAAAGAGGAAATTCATCCTCATCTAAACAAACACTCCTTTCCTCCATCCCTCAGTTTAGGCTGAGATTAGTTCAGTAATAGCAGCTGAGTCTAATGAGAAACGGCCCAGAGCTCTGAATGAAAGCAAATGGACTGCTACTCTACTCCATTCCCATTAGCCATTCGTTTACTGCTAAAAAACAGAACTTAAATGATATACATTTTCAAAAGTTCTAAACAGTAAAGGTTATCATTATAACACTAGTTCTCTCTTTTGATGAATGGTATACTCGGAGAGCAGTGATGCCATCCCACTGTAAGAAATGTGTGTAATTACCTAATGGTTTCTGGTTGGTTCAATGATACTGGTTATGTTGCAAAAACCCAGCAAAACATATGATACAATATGATGCCCCTCAAACGCCAGCTGAACTGTCTGCTCAGACTGTTCAGAGAAATTCCCAGATGTTATCATAATAATCGAATGAATAGCAGAGCTTTATTACTCTGCTACTCAAGTAGAACCACCATAATATCACAAACTTGTGAAATCAGCATTGTTACAGTACAGTGTGGTCCACTAATATTGTGGTCCACTAGTAACTGTGGTCCACTAATATCCACTAACAGTGTGGTCCACTAATTACCCTTGGTAAATATGAGCAAATAATGCTGGGAAAAATTGTCTTTCTTGTTGAACCTTTTGATCTTTTGTTTAAAAAATTCACAAAAATACTCTGCTCTCATGGATATCAAACAATTGCAAACACAACACAGGTTTATCAAAAAAAAAATTGTTAAATATAAGTGTGCAACAATTATTTGCTTTTAGTCAATACTTTGTGCTTCCTCCCTTTGCCAAGATAACAGCTCTGAGTCCTCTCCTATAATGCCTGATGAGGTTGGAGAATACATGGCAAGGGATCTGAGATCATTCCTCCATACAGAATCCCTCCAGATCCTTCAAATTTTGAGGTCCACGCTGGTGGACTCTCCTCTTCAGTTCATTCCACAGGCGTTCTATGGGTTTCAAGTCAGGGGACTGGGATGGCCATGGCAGGACCTTGATTTTGTGGTCAGTAAACCATTTGTGTGTTGATATTAATGTATGTTTTGGATCATTGTCCTGCTAGAAGATCCAGCCATCGCCCATTTTAAGCTTTCTGGCAGAGGCAGTCAGGTTTTCATTTAATATCTGTTAATATTTGATAGCGTCCATGATGCCATGTATCCTAACAAAATGTCCAGGTCCTCTGGCAGAAAAACAGCTCCAAAACATTAAAGAGCCACCATCATATTTAACCGTGGACATGAGGCACTTTTCCATATGGCTACCTCTCTGTGTGCAGCAAAACCACCTCTGGTGTTTGTTGCCAAAAAGCTCTATTTTGGTTTCACCTGACCATAGAACCCGATCCCATTTGAAGTTCCAGTAGTGTCTGACAAACTGAAGACGCTTGAGTTTGTTTTTGGATGAGAGTAGAGGCTTTTATCATAAAACCCTTCCAAACACCTTGTGGTGATGTAGGTGACTTCAGATTGTAGTTTTGGAGACTTTCTGACCCCAAGACACAACTAACTTCTGCAATTCTCCAGCTGTGAGCTTTGGATATTTTTTGGCAACTCGAACCATCTTGTTCACAATGTACTGAGATAATATAGACACACATCCAATTCCACGTTGATTCATAACAGTTCCAGTTGACTGGAACTTCTTAATTATTGCCCTGATGGTGGAAATGGACATTTTCAATGCTTGTGCTATTTTCTTATAGCCACTTCCCATTTTGTGAAGCTCAAAGACCTTTTGCTGCACATCACAGCTATATTCCTTGGTCTTACTTATTGTGATGAATGACTAAGGGAATTTGGCCTATGTGTTACCTTATATTTATACCCCTGTGAAACAGGAAGTCATGGTTGAACAATTTCCTGTTCCTAGTCAAATTAAAATATCATTTGGAATATACTTCAAATATATTTTTCTCATATGAATTCATAGGGGTGCCAATAATTGTTGCACAGCTATATTTAGCAAAGATTTTTTGGGGGGGTAAACCTGTTTTGTTTGCAATTATTTTATATCCATGAGAGCAGAGTGTTCTTGTGAATTTTTTGACAAAAGATCAAACGGTTAAGCAATAAAGACAATTTTTCACAGCCCTCTCATATTTACCAAGGGTGCCAATATTAGTGGAGGGCAGTGTATAATGATAATTAATCACATATTCATTACAGCACAGTGAAATTCTTTTCTTCGCACACCCCAGCATGTCAGGAAGCTGGGGTCAGAGCCCCTGGAGCAGCGAGGGTTAAGGGCCTTGCTCAAGGGCCCAACAGTGGCAGCTTGGCAGTGCTGGGGCTTGAACCCCCAACCCACTGATCAGTAACCCAGAGCCTTAACCACCAAGCCACCACTGCCCCTACCACCCAACTGTTGCTGGACTACCAACTTTCTGGTGGAGTGTGTGTGAACAATGGAAAATCATCAACTATTTATGTTACATATTGTACCCAAAAGTTCAACATTAAACTAATTAATAAGCAGTAACAGATTTAGGTTAATTGTTAAAAAAGAGAAAAAGTGTATAGAAACCCAGTAAATCTCCCTTCTCAGCACACTCTCTACGTTTAACCACATGTATGCGCTCACTCTTGTTTCCGTATATGCATCCTCAGCTATTCCAACTTCCTCTCCCCACCATTTACACTAAATTACTCCCTTGCTGCTCGCATTTTGTCAGCCGGTCCCCTCTCTCATCCCATCTGTGTCATTAGGAGCCCTTTCACGCACTGCCAGCCAATGCCCACCCACACACAAAAACACACACACACACACACACACATACATACATACATACAGTTTGTGCCATGAGCCCCCCCCGCCACTCTCCCCCCCCAATCTGTACAGCAGCCTTGCTAATGACGGAGCTCAACCGCAGAGTGTAAGCAGAGAGTTATTAACTGGGAGAAGCTCGAGATGCACCGACAGGCCTTACCATATCCCAGAGGACCCATGCTTAATCAGTCCAGTTACCCAGCCTCTTGAAGCAGAACAGACCAGTATGAGTGGAGGTTGTCATCGGTAATGCGTGATCTGTGCTTGGTCTTGTATGAATTCATTATTTAAAACAACGATTTGTCACGCCCCTAGGCGTCTGATACTGACGCAAAAGGGACCCTTCCACGTCTGTATGAAACGCTCTGGGTTCTCGATTGACTCCAATGTAAACCCATCCGCGGATGAGTAAGAGACACTAAGAGCAGACGCTCCAGCCGTCCCTTTTGCGTCAGTATCAGACGCCTAAGGGTGTGACAAATCGTCGGTATTTTATGAGTTGGGAATGAGAACAGCAAAAACGTATGTTAAGACAATCATGCACCTATCACGTTCTCACGGGCCAGATAAAATGACGTGGCGGGCCACATTTGGCCCGCAGGCCTTGAGTTTGACACGTGGTCTAATACATGACAAAAAAAAACTATGCATGCCAGTTTGTTCAAAATGCATTATCAGGGATGTGAGATGTGACACGTTTCTGACTCACCGTCTCTGTAGTAAATGCTGCTCTAATTGGTTGGCTGCCATTGAGTGTTTTTTTTCTTTCTTTCTTCCCCCTCACACAGTGTCCATCTGCTTTCTCTCTTTCCACTCAGTTGAACCTGCTCACTCAGTTTACTTGGCCCTGTCACTCACTCTCTACTCTCTATCTATCCATGTCAGTCTCATTTCATTTCTCCCTCTCGTTCACCCGTCATCTCTATCGATTGCCTTTATTCATCTCTCGCTCTCTCCCATCCCCTCTTTTTTCAGATGCCACAGTGGGCTCTTGATTTGTAATGTGAGCAGGCGTAGGCGAGTGATGGGGGGGAGAGAGAGCGAACGAGGAGAGCGGAGTACGCTCAAGGGACGAGAGGGGTGAAGAGGGCCATAATAGCCAGCTAGATGGAGAAAGAGATTGAGGGAGATATCGTGAGAGAGAGTGAGAGAGAGAGAGAGAGAGAGAGAGAGGAGTGAGCTGCCCCACTTCACCTGTAATAAAGGAGAGTGCTTTTAAATGGCTATGCCACAGGCTTTTTTCAATTCAATTAAATTAACCCCTATTTCCCCAGTCATTTGGACTCATGTGTTGTCATGGATACAGGAACACAGGAAGTATGTATGTGTCCATCCATCTTTTTTTAATCGTGCTGTGCAGTGATAGTACAGTATAATTCACATTGGAGTGAGTGATGTATTGTGTGGAGATTTGTCTGATTCATTTCGGGTGCTGTTTCTGCAGGATTTTTCCAAGGGAATACCTGCTACAGAACATTCACCTGTACTCTCTGGCCGATCTCCAGCAGGTGAGAATGTTTTACATTACACACACACACACACACGTATGGTATCTGTTAATTGCCATAAGCTTTTCTGTTTATATGGTCAGCTCACCTGTCCTTCTAGTGCTTATAGTGCAGAATTGTTCTAAAGGTGCACCCAGGCCTCCAATGCTGCACTTCAGTAGTTAACCACCGTGTCAGTATTTCAGTGGTTTAAAAGGTACGTCAACCCCAAATAATTTTTTTGACCCGTAAACACATTCACGCAAACGATTAGATCAGTCTGAATTGCCACTCTGTCTCCGTTTGTGACAAAAGAAGGGGGATTTTGCCCCTCAGTAGGTGGCGGCCTTTCAACTGTCGATGCCCCCATAGATGGAAGCAGCTGCATTCCCCAGCTCTGAGCTACAAGTACAGCAACGGCTTTGAGCTCCGAGTGTAAAAACACATCTGAAACTTTATAAAGCAGCCGTTTACGTTGCCGATGAATATTGTCTGGTTTTGTTAGCTGATTTAGTGTTCGCCATCTAATATAATATTTGTGCTCTATTTAAATAAGCATATGCACACTTCTTTTTGTTTGATCAGATTAGTTTAGATGATAAATATGGCATCTTGGTTAAACCCTTTGCTGTTTAGGGATGTGATCGCTCTCTGTGACCCTGACTAGCGGAAATCGAAGGTGGACATACTTCTTCTACATTTTAAGCTGGCCGAGTAGAACGATAAGACGGGAAGTTAGTTAGATAGCTAACGGGGATGAACAATGGGGATAAACTCCACTGGGCAATGGTGATTCTTGTAAATGGAAGTGGACGGGAGGTGGGGTGAAGAAGAATCAAATCATTCCTGTGTTCTTGTGGTTCACCTTGTGTCTGCTAGAGGCCAAATTCTCTCCAGTGCTCCATTCAGCATTATAACCACAGAACTCTCTGCTGTCAAATATAAACATGACTGTGAGAAGAACTCTTCATCATACCTTGTACTTGCACAGAATTTCTGTTATATGATTAATATCCTCTTATATGGCCAAAAGTATGTGGACACCTGACCATCACACCCATATGTGTGCCTTCCCCAAACTGTTGCCACACAGTTGGAAGCACACAGTTCTTCCAACTAGAATGACTTCATATGCTGTTCAATATGCATTACAGTTTCTCTTCAGTGGAACTAAGTTGCTCAAACCTGTTCCCATATGCACAAAGCGAGCTCTATGAAGACATGGTTTATCAAGAATGGTGTGGAAGAACCTGAATGCCGTGCACAGAGCCCTGGCCGAAACCCATTGAACACCTTTTGGGATGAACTGGAACGCTGATTGCACCCAACATCAGTGTCTGAACTCACTAATGCTCTTGTGGCTGAATGAACACATATCCCCACAGCCATGCTCCAAAATCGAGTAGAAAGCCATCCCAGAAGAGTGGAAGGTATTAAAAGGGGGGCTATATTAGGAATGGGGTGTGGGAGAGGCTGGTAGCTTGGGGGTTGTTTCTGCTTGTGTTGTGGACTGGTTTGATGGCCTTCATCTTTACACCTTCTAGGAGCACGATCCTCTACCTTATGTTATGTTAGTAGCACAAGTCATAAGCAAGGTTAAAAATAGTCGAAAGCCTGGTTTTACCTGGGGAGTTGTTACTGTTAAGACTTGGGGATTTTATTTCTATATAGATTACCAGTGTCTGTGTTTTTCTCGATCTTCTCCTGAGAAAATTTCTGATTTTGCAGGTAGATATTCTGTTAACCAGTGTGTTTTGCTGCGCTTTAAATTCATTTAAAAATAACTGCTTGAAATTCTCTAAGAAGGAAATCTGTTGTGTAACAATTTGCGTGTTATATCATGCATTGTCTGTCTAAAAGAAATGAATAGATGCGCTGTTTCTCTTTCTGTGTCACTCTCTATACGCTGTCTTTCGAAAGTTTGGAATCAGATTCAGTAATATTAACTCCATATATATATATATATATATATATATATATATATATATATATATATATATATATATATATATATATGTATGTATATATATATATATATACACACACATACATATGCGTGTGTGTGTGTGTATATATATATATATATATATATATATATATATATATATATATATATATACACACACACGCATATGTATGTGTGTGTGTGTGTATATATATATATATATATATATATATATATATATATATATATATATATATATATATATATATATATATACACACACACATACATATGCGTGTGTGTGTGTGTATATATATATATATATATATATATATATATATATAAATAGATTGTAATGTTATGGGCTTAGGTCCAGAATTATGACTATGTTAATATTTTAATTTGAAAATATTTCTTAAAGCAATGATCAAATCTTAATGGAGGAATTTTAATTATTTCTCATTTAATTCATTTTTCAGTATATTTCAAATAACTTTTTCCCCCTCAAAATACTTCAAATACCATTTTACTATACTATTAGACCTACCACATTGTATAAGAGTTTAGTGACCATTTATAAAATTTGACAGGTTATAGTAAATCGTTGAGCGGTAGCATAGATACTGGAATCGTGTATGAAATTTTGTCGTCCTTTCTCAGAACCTCCTCCTGCCCCTCCTCTTAACTGTTACTTTGACTGTGTTCATTCCCTCTATTTCTTTTCACTCTCTCTCCTAGCAGGAGGGTCGAGTCCCTTTGCCTGCTCCTTCTTCACCCCATGTTCCCTCCCACCCAGCAAACTAATTAGTGGCATTCAGAAGCAACAGGCAGAAAAACAAAGTGTGACAAGCCTTCATTCTTCCCAAACATCCCACTCCCTGACACTACCACACTCAGTATTTTTTTTTCTCCTCTGCAGCTCTTTCACCCTCTATTTCTCCCCCTTGTTGAATTTCTTTCATTCCCGTTCCTTTTGAACATGTGAAGAAGAGAGAATTTTAACAAATAGTACATTTATAAATGGTCTAATATCAGATTTATAACATTCTTACAGTGAAGCACATAAGAGTAGGTGTAAAGCGCGTGTTGTTTTTCTTAATGATTGTTGATAGCATAGTGGGGAGTATAGTATAGTCATGTTTTACCACCTTACAGCACGTTGTTCAAGTTTTCTCAACATTATTTCACAGTGGGATTTTTTTTATTATTATTCTTCTTGGAGTTTATTGGAAGCTGTTATTTTCTGTCCTCACTGACTTCTTCAGACTTTGAGGACATTTCTCATTCTTGTCACATCGCTCTCTCTTTCAGCATGCTAATTGGCTTACCTTATTAAGGGGCCATTTTCTTTTAGCATGGCTGCCTCATGCCAGGTCCTTCGTGGCCCGGGAATGTTCTCCCTGCGTGTCGAGGTCACTGAATGCTGAATATGTAGACACCAGAAACTCTATAGACCCAAAGCACATGCACTTGCCTATTCAGTTCCAGCAAACAAATACCAGTTTAATGCTGTCTTTATTTTTTTAAAATCAAGTCCATTGGCCATAATTGTTTGCATAAGGCTTGCCCAGATACAGGTCTAGTTTAGGCACTGGCTTTTGTTGAGCTTTACAACTAAAAGAGATTAAAGAGTGGCCAAAGATGGCCCACATGAAGAGTGCCATATAAATGCTAATTGTTTTGTATGCATTATACTAGATGTAACAGTGTTAGCCTTGCCAATGACCTATAAACAACTGGAGAAGCACAAAGGGGCATTCGGTGGCTTTGTGGCATCATTGGCATACACACAAGGTTGCTGAGTCTCTCATGGACTTCTGGGTGTGCCTCCTGGCATACTTTTCATTCTCTCAGCACTTCGGATCCTACAAGATTTTACTTTTCTTTGAGTTGGATTTACTTGGGACTATCCATTGAGATGACACTTTATATCCTGCACCTACATTATTCATTCATTTACTGCATAAATGCAGTTACTGAAGTAGCCTGTTTGTCGCTATGCACAACAAGACAGCCCTTCTAACACTGCTGTGCATCCAAATGGGCAACCACTAAAAATTTATGGTCAGTGGTATTCCTTTTCTATTATTACACATGTGCGTCTCAAAAAAATTGAATATCGTGGAAAAGTTCATTTTTCCCAATTTAATTCAAAAAGTGGAACTTTCATATGTTCTAGATTGATTACACATGAAGTGAAATATTTCAAGCCTTTTTTTGTTTTAATCTTGATGATTACGGCTTACAGCTCATGGAAATCAAAAATCCAGTATCTCAAAATATTAGAATAAAGAATTTATAATACAGAAATGTTGACCTGAGAAGAGCTCTAATCAGTTAATTAACTCAAAACACCTGCAAAGGGTTCCTCAGCCTTGCTCAGTGGTCCAAGGTTCTCTTTTCAGATCAAAGTAAATTTTGTATTTCATTTGGAAATCAGTATCCCAGAGTCTGGAGGAAGTGTGGAGAAGCACAAAATCCAAGTTCCTTGAAGTCCAGTGTGAAGTTTCCAGAGTTAGTGATGATTTGGTGCCATGTCATCTGCTGGTGTTGGTACACTGTGTTTTCTCAAGTCAAGAGTCAATGCAGCGTCTACCGGGAGATTTTAGAGCACTTCATGCTTCCATGTGCTGGCAAGTTTTATGGAGATGCTGATTTCCTTTTCCAACAGGACTTGGCACCTGCCCCACAGTGCCAAAACTCCTAGTAACTGGTTTGCTTGGTATTACTGTGCTTGACTGGCCAGCCAACTCGCCTGACCTGAACCCCATAGAGACTCTATGATAGACACCAGACCAACAATACAGACCAGCTGAAGGCCGCTATCAAAGCAACTTGGGCTTACATAACACCTCAGCAACCTGGACTTCCATAACGCCTCAACAACCTGGACTTCCAGAACACCTCAGAAACCTGGACTTCCATTTCCATAACGCCTCAACAACCTGGACTTCCATAACACCTCAGCAACCTGGACTTCCATTTCCATGACACCTCAACAACCTGGACTTCCATAACACCTCAACAACCTGGACTTCCATAACTCCTCAACAACCTGGACTTCCATAACACCTCAACAACCTGGACTTCCATAACACCTTAACAACCTGGACTTCCATAACTCCTCAACAACCTGGACTTCCATAACACCTCAGTAACCTGGGCTGCCATAACACCTCAACAACCTGGACTTCCATAACACCTCAGCAGTACCACCGGCTTATTGCCTCCATGCCACGCCGCATTCAGGCAGTAATTCGTGCAGAAGGATTAAAGCCCCGACCAAGTATTGAGTGCATAAATTAACATACTTTTCAGAAGGTCGACATTTCTGTATGATAAATTCTTTATTCTAATATTTTGAGATATAAAATTTTTGATTTCCATAAAACTGTAAGCCATAATCTTCAAGATTAAAACAAAAAAAAAGGCTTGAAATATTTCACTTTATGTGTAATGAATGTAGAATATATGAAAATTTCCACTTTTTAAATTATATTACGGAAAAAAATGAACTTTTCCACGATATTAAATTTTTTTGAGTTGCACCTGCATGGAGGACATTATGAGCCGAAATATATTTTTATACCTACAAAGTGATCTATTTTTACGTTTATGGCAGTTGGCAGACGCCCCTTATCCAGAGCAATTTAGGTTTATCTCATTTATACGTCTGAGCGGGTGAGGGTTAATGGGCCTTGCTTATTTGAAGGTCACGACTTTCTGATCAGTAGTCCAACAACTTAACAACTAAGCTATCACTCAGTTATTGTGAGTGTATTCGACACTATGGCCAATGGGGTTAGGTACAAGGTAGATATACTTAAACTGCTGTATTGTATCAAGAAACTGGTGGTCCCCTGGCAGCTCTAGCATAAAGGCCAAATTGTGTAGTTTTGACAAGGCTCGTTAGCAGTAGGACCTTGGATGTCTTCTATTGTGATATATTATGACACATGCCTCACGTGGTTGACTGTGATGTTGACAAATGTTTCACGTATATGTGCAGCCATCCAGCCATCCATCCATGCTTTCATTCATTTTTTTTCCCCAGATACATGAACTCTCGAACTTGTCTTGTGTACCCACATGTACACTTCCTCCTTTCCCCCCATTTCTTTTTCTCTTCTTCCTTCCCTTGCCCACACTCACTAACATGCTGGTTCGCTGGTGATAATCCTGTTTTGCCAGGACCTGGCAGGGAGGGTGTTATCCAAACAGAACTCACCCTCTTTTTATCTGTCTAATCCTGGCCCTTTCTCCGCCAGTTAATGGAGCAGGCGAGGACATTAGGGCCCGGGATGAGGAGGGGATAAAGTAGAGCGCGTTAAACAGCAGTTTTTAGGGGATTAGGCACTGGACAACAAAGCACACGCGGGACAGAGCTGAAGGGTGGGGGGTGGAGGGTGGAGGGGAGGTCGCAAGACTGAACAGCAGCCAGCACCCGTGGCAGTTCATTTTCATTGCATGGATGTCACAAGCCTAAAATATTTGCCCGTGTTTGGAAGTATAAGTCATTGAGTTACATGTTTTTTTTTTGCAGTCTATTGATATTCAGGAACGCTTCAGAGACATTTTTTTGGCCTTAGGACTCTATCAGTAAGTTAAATATTGAGCATATTAACAGCTCTCTTGTTTCTCTACACTAGTGCTGGCCCAGGTGCAGAGCTCCCCAAGAGGGCTCACCCCACTCCTCAGCCCTTGCTAAATTATTGAGATGTTTAATTACTTCTTCTGTCAGCACTGATTAGGGGCCATATATATCATTGTTACTTGGGTGACTGTGAGTGTGCTAGCCCTCGCCTCTTTGATTACTGGGCCGCAGCAGTCTCCTGACACACGGCAGTGTAATTCTCTGCACATGTCCAGTAGAGAAAGGCTGTTTGGGGGGGTGATTTTGCTACCTCTGGGCAGTGGTGAGAGCTGGGTTTGAGATGAAAGCTGCTTGATAAATGGCTGGTTAGGTGCACTCCTGTTGCTCGTATGGATGCAGGTTGCTAGTGGTTTCACCCCCTATACTTTTTTGATTTTTGACGTATTAATAATTCCAGGTAATGCCTTTTTGCGCTACCAAGATGCAGCAGATCTGAAAACAGATACGAAGATATGATTATAGATAGTTGGTGGTTACATTTGTGGTGCTTTTTACTTTGATTGAAAGACATTTCTGATTATCTCTGTTTTGCATTTTTCAAATAACAGTACAGCTGTCTGGTTTCTTTCTTTCTTTCTTTCTTTCTTTCTTTCTTTCTTTCTTTCTTTCTTTCTTTTTCTTTTACACCATTGGTGGCCAGAAGAGTCAAATGACATGTACAGCATTTAATTAGTCCCCCTGGATAGGAACAAGGCACTAACACAGTGAATCACTTTGTTCAGTAAAGAACTGCCCAAGCACTTGCTGTGCTTTCCTTTGGTTCCTGTCTCATACCCACAACTGCAATGCCCAACCTCCCCCTCGCCCACACAAACCCCTTTTTAACATCGCTCACTTCACTCAGGGTGTGTGTGTACGAGTGTGCGTGCATGTGCGTGCGCATGCTCATGCTTCGTGGGAGACTGCGGTGGTCCCTCCTTTTATTCTCTTTCCTTCCTCTCTCTCTACCTCCCCAACTTTCTAACCATCCCCCTCCCCCCTTCCTCCGTTCTCATCTCTGTCCCGCCATTCTTTGGCCAGCTTCTTGTGTAAGGGCCGAAGAATGCTGGCGGGCCCTTTAATTGGTGTGCCACAGCGCTGCCAGGTGTAGCCACTTGTCTCTTCCCCCTTGGTGAATATGCACTGGAGGTCCAGGCCCCTTCCCCTGGCCCATTCAACAGCCTACAATACACCTTCTTCAGACCTTTGCTTTCAAAGCCCACTGCAGATTTTTAACTACTCTGGCCGGTAAATGGCATTCACATATTATTTTTTGCAAACGGTCTCCCAAAAGGAATTACCCCACTCTCCCACCCACCCTTGAGCCCTGGTTAACCCCCTCGTCCACCCCTCCAACCTCACAAGCATTCATTAGTTTTGATCTGGATTCCTGATGTGAACTCTGGCTACTTTGTCTTGGTTCTCATTGGGCTCTGTTTTTAAGAAGTGTTTGTCTTTCCACATAAAAATCCATATAATCTCACACGACTGGTATTTCCAATAAATTGCTCTTCTGTTTCTGGTGGATGTATCGTCATCGTTGAATTCTGCTTGTAGGTTTTTTTGTTTGTTTGTTTGTTTTTTTAATATACATATTGTGACACAATTCCGGTCCCATTTCTGGTGTTTCTTTCTGTCGCATGTTCCTTTTGTCTATTCCATGCACTCACCCTCCCCCCCCTTTTTTTTCTCCGTCCTTCATACAGGTAATAGATGGGAAGCTGGCTCCTTTCCTCTCCAAAGTGATTAAGTTTGCCAGTTCCCATGTGTACAGCTGCAGTCTGTGTCGCGAGAAGGGCTTCATCTGTGAGCTCTGCCACAATGGTCAGATCCTCTACCCTTTCCAGGAGAATGCCAAGAGGTCAGCTCATCTCTTCTCTAACGATAAATGTTCCAACAACATAAACAGCAATAAATGGGTTTGTGTATGACGTCTAGATAATACAGGAATATCATCGTTACTGTATCATGGTATCATTTTGCTAAATGTCAAATGCAGAATTCCTGCTCAGGAGTTCTTTTCATACGATCTTCTTATTAGCAGTTTATTTGTGGCAGTAAACTTGTAACGTCTACCACAGCACCACAGTGGAACTCTTCAGTGAGCTCTTCTTGAGTTGCTTCTGTCATGTGTTAGTCACACCCAGGGGACATGGGTATGAAGGTGTGCTCAGTCTCCAGATCAAGGAAGGGACACCCAATGCTAAGACACGGTTAATCCCCACAGCGCCTTTACCCTCAGCCCACTTTATGGCTAACTGCTGATAAGATACGTGCTGCACTTCACACCTTTGGTGTGACATTCTTCACTCATTTGGCACAGCTGTATAGTATCATGTCTTGTGAATGTAAATGTCCTGTGAATTTGGTGCAATGCTATAAAAATAGTTATAGAAATTGTTAGTTTATTTGGTACACCGACATTGTATCTACACTTATCGTCCACCCCCACCCCCCGCCCAAGTATATCTACTATAGTATATAGGTACACTTATAATTATACACGATTACTGATTTGTAGACTTCTAATGCAATGCACACTCACTCATCCATCCATCAAAGGAAAGGGACCATGATGGACTCTTATTTGAGCGGTGAAAATTTAGTATATTCTCTGTATGTATATGTTTCTATCATGGCATTATGTTTTATTTAGGTCAGCATCATTATCAACAATGACTGAGCTCATGGTCCTAGTTCTACACCATGAATGAATCTACATTATTTACTGTAGTAAAGCTTTTAAATGTCAGTTACACCTCATGACCAACTGTAACCGTTAGCACCACTACTGTCTCCAAGTGTATGCACTGTGTCTGCTTACAGACCCGTTTGCTTCTGTTTGTTGTGTGCAATAAGTTTGGCTTTATGGCTGCGTTTATAACTCGATATGCTCGATAACAGGCTGTCATAATGCGGAGATGGTGTTGAGGCACTAAATGCGATTGCAGAAGAAGGTGTCCGCACACCCTGTCGTAAACCCATAAACGCCGTGTTGATGAACTCACACATCCACCTGCTATTTGAATACTTTATGGTCTCTGGTCAAGGGGCTTTACAGTAAACTATCACAATGTTCAGATTTTTAATAGACTTTGACCCAATAGGGCTGTAAAACAACCCCAAGGAGCATTTTTCTAATTCCCTCATACTGGAAAACACACGTGAATGTGTCTTTGGAGCACTGGGATGAGCTTTGTGATTGTTGAAATGAAGAGTTTGTTATATTATATATTAACATGCATTATGCGTGCTGTGACAGCAGTGTTTTAATTGCTGTACAGTAGTACGGTGGGCAGTCGGGTGTTCATCTCTGCCTTGTGTATATGTTTGTTTCGTCAGGTGTGAGGGATGCGGAGCGGTGTTCCACACCGAGTGTCGGATGCGTGCGCAGCCTTGTCCGCGTTGCGTTCGTCGTGAGCTGCACAAGAAACCCTCTTCGTTCTGGAAGAAGCACAACCACAGTGAGAGCCCCGACGATGACTGCTGCTTCGAGCTCGACACCTGAGCCAAAGCGTTGTGAGCGAGGGAGCCTCGCTCCCATTTAGGCCGCTCCTGCAGGCCTGTTTTCTGACCAACAGCTAACTGCTGCATGAGTCTCTGCATGTGCGTATCCACGAGTGTCCACACTCTGTGGGCCATGTAGAAGAGCTCTGTGTTTGTTGATAAGGAACAGAAGGGTCTTGTTTCTCTCTCTCTCTCTCTCTCTCTCTCTCTCTCTCTCTCTCTCTCTCTCTCTCTCTTTCCTTCACTCTCTCTCTCTTTTTCCTTCTCCTCTCACCTGAGGGATAGGGTACATGCAGACAATACTTCAGTCCCTGAAGAGGAGAGGTTTCATAATGATACCAATTTGCCCTCTCCTTTCATCTACCAAATGACAGCCGGGCCAACCGGCAAACGCGGAACCGAGTGGAGTACGCTCTCATACTAGCGTGTAAACACACTCTAGCAGTCTGACGCAAAATAATGCAGTCTCTGGAAATCCAAGGCCAAATCATTTCCTCTGCACAACAGAGCATCTAATCCATTAATGGCCACGCTCGAATCGGATGTAGAAAATCTCTCACACACACACACACGAGAAAAGTCTTAGAAGTTATTATTCAACATATAGACTCAACATGAAGATCCACATTACACTTGACTGTCTCCCTCGCTGCATTCCTACACACCCTCTGTGATTAATCTATTTAATAAAGGAAAAGAAATTAACATGGGTTTTTTTTAGTCGACTACAGTGGAGAAAGCTTAGTGCTGTAATTACCACTGGACAGAGGACTAAGCCTTAGGGAAGCACCTGTTTTTTTTTTTGTTTGTTTTTTTTTAAAAGAGGAATTTTAGGAACATAATCTCATGCACAATGGTTTGGACTCCTGTGAAGTGACTCTAGTCAAAGGCAATGTACAGAGAGGTTGGCATCTCGTCCTGTACAGCTGGAACTGAAGTTTTTCGCTGCTCAGTGCCACTGCCTATATGCAGCTGAGCCACGGTCCCTTTGCCAACTGCTGGCTTTTTGATTACAAACTACCCTCGGCCACAAGGTCCCAAATTATAGTCCAGAGCGCTGGGGCTTTGTTTAGCATTGGTAGACCTAGTTCAGCAAGGATCGCAGAGAAAACCCGCCCGCTGACGGGCTCGTTACTCACGTCGTCCACCCATACCGCAGGATTGGATCCATATGAGTCGCTCGTCTCACTGGGTGTGCGTTCACACTCCATTTTCCGGCTACTTGAACTAAGCACTGGCAATAAGATCACTCATTTTGCTTTTTTGCTGCCTTATTTGACCTCTTGGTTTTCATCGTCGTTTTCCAAAGGGACAATGATTTGACAATGCAGAACGACACATGCTTTTGCCTGAATTAAAATGTTTTCCCGCTTATGCAAATTAGATAGGCTAAGTGACCTTTTTCTTGTGCTAAAAAAAAAATAATAAATCCCCAAACTTCTTATTCTCACCATTTACCACTTTTTTCTTTCCCCCTTTTGCAAACATGGAGGCGAGGTCAGGATCAGACATCGTACCAGCAACATAGAAGCTCGCAGTATAATTCTTTTTGTTTTTGTCCCCCCCCCCCCCCCCCCCATTCTGTAAACGTCATAGGATAAAATTATTTATTGTTCTGACTTGTGTGCAGTGATGATGGATAGATGAAGTCCAGAGGGATTCAGGTCAAGGTCAACCCGGATGTACACGTCTGTTTGTTTTTTATAATTTTTTAAAATTGTATTAAATTATGTTTATTTGTTTACTGCTTTGTAAAAATGTTTACATCATGTGTTTCACAGAGAGCAGCTTCTTTTTTTTTTTCTTTGACATTTGCACCAAGAGTACATTTGTGTTTAATTTTGATAGAGTTGAAGGAACGGGGTTGTGTGTGTGTGTGTGTGTGTGTGTGTGTGTGTGTGTGTGTGTGTGTGTGTTTGGTTACTAAATGTACACGGAAAGACTGAAGAATTATCGTGCCACGTGTTAATAATTGCTCTAAATTTGACTGTATTAATTGAACCTCTTTCTCGTACACACTTTGCCTGCCTTAAACTAAAAGCCAGTACATCTGCCTGTTGATAATCGTCTGTTATTGTACATTAGTAATACACTGATGCAGTTTGTTTGAGACTAATGGGTTCTCATCGTCCAATCGTTAGTTCAGACAAAAACTTCCTGAACTGTTTATTGTACAGTGCTTTCGATTATTAGACCCCATGTCTATTTTTGCTGAAGTAGGTGACTTTCGAAGCAAGTTTGCACAAAACACTGGCATTTTGAATATCTTCTGTACCACAAAGCCTGTCCTGGCACTTTTACTACATCCCAATTAATGTGTTTAGATTGAAAGATGGTTCGTTGTGAGTATATTGATTAGCAGAGTTGCACTAGATAGTCAAAGGAAAGCTTCTTTAATTATCTAGACAGGTAACAAATTGCAGGAAAAACCAGCAGGAAGTGACTCGGTAAGCTGTTGAGCCACCAGATCAGCTTAAGTGCACCTTGGCTTAGATTCTCTAGAACTGTACTAGAGTGATTAGCACCATTCTTCCTAAAGATATTCCATCAGTTAATGTTTTGATGAGGAGGAGGATGCGTCTAACAGATCACTCCAAAATCTCTGGTAGGTGTTCGATAAAGTTGAGATCTGATGAGAGGGGGGGCCGTAGCATATGATTTATATCCACACCAAACCGTTCAGCGAGTCCTCATGACCTGTAAAAGTGGGCGGAGTCATCCTGGAAGAGACCCTGCCCATCAGAATACAAATGTTCATTATAGGATAAAGATGATCAGCCAGGAGAACTTTGCCACTGGGTTTTTCCTTTAATTTTGTCACCCATCTGTATGTCACCTTCTGAATTCCATTAGAAGTGTTTTGTTTTTGTTTCATTTCTAACCATAAATGCTTGATTTTAGAGTGACGGGAAGATCCACAAAAAGTTTCCTAGACTGACCCGAGATGTCGTGTTTAACTATACACGAACCATGTGTAGTATTATTGGTTAGTCTGGAATGGAACTTATTCGCACTGTTGTAAAGTTATCTTCAGGGATTTTGGTTATACCGCGAGAGAGAGAAACAAACAAAACAAGGGAACTGAGATTAGTGGATGTACTTTCATTTCTTTTTGTACACCGTTATTGCAGGTGAAACATGCTCTCGTCTATAACGGTTTAATCCACTCTGCTGTGCTCTGTTGTATATAATTCAGTGATTCATATCAGCAGTTGATTTAAACAGTATTTATTGTATTTATGTTCTATTTATTTTCAACTGTGTCTGGGCCTGATCCTGCTTTTACTTCCTGTTCTGTCATCCAAAAACTCTACAGCACATAACATTTTATGCAAATCTAACAAAAAAAAAAAAGAGGAAAAATCTTAGTGTTTCCATATTGGCTCCTTTTGTTTTCTTTTTGTCACTGATACCAATAAAGTAAGTCACCTAGCAAGTCTAGATTGTTTTTAATATGAAGAGTTTAAGTGGAACCTGGCTCAAATCCAGCTTCAGTGGAATAACTACAACTGGGTCTGATTTTAGCTTCTTTCCTGATCTGGGTCCAAGGTGAGTTTGGTATCTGGATGGAACAAATGCATCATTGGCTATGTCCGGGGCTTATAAACTGCCCTGGCAAGAAAAGGGGCCAAATACTGACTCATTCACTAATCCCAAATTAAAAACCACAAGCTTGTATTGGGTTTCTGACTTGTCAGAGACCACAGCATGAGGTTTGTAATTTTTTTTGTAAGTTCCACCGTCTATTTATTTGTCTATTTATTTATTTATTTGTTTGTTTTCATTTTTCTTTTTTTTTTAATTCATGGATGTATTCATCCTGAGAAATAAGCACAGCTTCCAAGTCCTATTTCACTTCACATATTTCCTTGCAATTGAGAATGTTCTTTTAGGTTTTGAGGGATTTTCTCTGTAAGGATTAATAGATGACAAGGTGTGCTGTTATTGGAAAATAATCCACAACCCATGACGGGGTGGTGTGATACAGCCGGATGCCAAGGAATTACAGTTACATCCTGAAGTGGATTATTTTCCTATAACAACAAATCCTGAAGCGATTTCTTTTTTTTTTCTCTTATACCAAAGCAATATGCTTTGTTGATGAGAGCGGTCAATGGAGAATGGCCATTCTGGTTCAAGTGAATAGAAAGTCTACAGTAACTCAGATAAGCACTCTGTACAATTGTGGTGAGCAGAAGAGCATCTCAGAATGCACAACATGTTGAATCTTGAGGCGGATGGGCTTCAACAACAGACCACCATGTCGGGTTCCACTTCTGTCAGTCAAGAACAGAAAGCTGAGGCTGCACTGGGAACAGGATCACCAAAACTGAACAGATGAAGACTGAAGTGATATAGCCGGTCTGATGAATCCCGATTTCTGCTGAGCCACACAGATGGTAGGGTCAGAATTTGGCACCAACAGCATGAATCCATGGAGCCAACCTGCCTTGTGTCAACAGTCCAGGTTGGTGGAGGTGGTGTAATGTTGTGGGGAATGTTTTCAGCCTGTTAATACTAATCAATCATCGCTTGAATGCCACAGCCTATTTGAGTATTGTTGTTGACCCTGTGCATCCCTTCATGGCCACAATTTACCATCTTCTAATGGCTACTTCCAGCATGATAATGCACCATGTCACAAGCAAAAGTCATCTCAAACTGGTTTCATGAACATGACCGAGTTCAATGTTCTTCAGTGGTCTTTACAGTCACTAGATCTGAATCCATTAGATCACCTTTGGGATGTGGTAGAACTGGAGCATGAAAGTGCACCTGGAAAATCTGTAGGAATTGTGTGGTTCAATCGTGTCAACATGGACCAGAATCTCAAAGGAACGTTTCTTGTGGAATCCATGCCACTAAAAATTGAGGCTGTTTTGAGAGCAAAGGGAAACCCAACCCAGTATTAGTATAGTGTTCCTAATAAATAGGACAATAGTGGTCCATGAGTGTATATAGCAGCTATAAACAGTCATTTCTTCACCAGCCTCTCTTTCTTCCCTTTTGAAATTAATGAAACCAAAAAAAAGAGAAGAAACACAGTTTGTTCATGTTAAAGAAAAGCCACAAACCAAAGGCCTCTGCCTTGAAGACTTTCCTGTGGTGGAAAACCTCTTGACCATTACAAAGTGCTGACACCTGAGACAGCTTCCATAAATGTTAAATAAACATCTCCTTACAGAAAGCTTCACCATCAAATATGACATGTTTTTCTTTCTTCCTTTTTTTTGTTTAAAAAAACAAAACAAAACCACAATTAAAAGAAAACCCTGCTTATTATTAGTTCTAAGTTTAGGAGCTCAGACATACAAGTTCCTGTACAAATGAGTTGTTACTGTAGAAACTATAATGTATTAGAACAAGTACATTAATATAAACCGATCATTTGAAGACTGCTGTTATGGAAAACGAATCCAATTATTTTGGGGCCAATCAGATTGAAGAATTTAACAATTGTGGAATCTATTATGTCTGAATTTCCAGTACCCTCAAGGTACAACACAAACTCAACTCCAAACTCCGTGCCTTGTTTGTTGACAGAAAACCAATGGCTGACCACCCAGATGCTTCTCCTCTCAGATTTATTTTAACTTTGCCCCCACCACCTTTTCCCTTTTTCCTCCCCTCTAGCAGCAATTTGTCACAGACTTACTGAGCTCTAAAGCCCTGTCTCTGACACAGTAATCCACCAGGATCTAGCCTCCGCCGATGGGCCGGAACATGCCTAGCCCTCCACCTGTGTGTGTGTGTGTGTGTGTGTGTGTGTGTGTGTGTGTGTGTGTGTGTGTGTGTGTGTGTGTGTGTGTGTGTGTATAGAGTCTCTATAAGGCAAAGCTGTCGGCTGTTTTCGGCATCTCCTTAGAAAGGACGCACTCTGCTGATCCCAGACTTCATTAAGTTCTTAATGTTTGACAGACTGAGGTTGAAGAAACACCAGCTCATCTCTTCTTAAATGCGTCCCTTCACACATATCTGTACCTGTTGTGTGTTTTTGGCTGTTGTGGTGAGATGTCTTCATGCCAAGAGGTTGACACAGTTGCCTTTTGTCTAAGTACAATAGGCTCCTTCTTACATGGATTTGTTTTTGCTCCAGATTTACATTCAAAAAATTTGCTGAAGTGGTTTTTGTTAATCCAGTGACATCAACTGGACATAATAACTATAAAGTGAGTTTAGATACATTCTGTTGTTTCCAGTAAAGCTTCCACAATGTCTCTCTTCAACTCCAAAAATACACCAAGGTGGTGAAAGAAGTGTATCCAAGTTGCAGTATTCGTAAGAGTGTGTTCATTATTATAGTGTGAAGGATAAGTGTGTGTGTGTGTGTGTGTGTGTGTGTTGGGCCTGACTCATTTGTCTGTGATTTGTATTGACGAGAGGCTAAATTGAACCTGAGTGTTGGCCTCGCTTAATTGTCATCACCAATTAGTGCATTGTCGGCGGCCACAATGGCTCCAGTGTAGCGAGGGAAACATTGTGCTTTGTGCTTCTCCAGTGGCCCACAGGCCAGTCAAGTCTCATTTAGGGCCCTGACAACATGGGGCCCCGAAATGCCAGAGCGGGGTGAGAGATGCAACAAAAGAGCGGTTCGAGGAGGAAAAGATGACTGAGGAGTGGAGGGGAAAACAATGAGGACGTGGGACAGAATGCGAAGGTCGAGCTCTGGGGAAACAAGCAGCTGAACATCGGCTAAAACCCCCACCTCGTACACACAGACACGGACAGTGTCCCCTCTGACAGCCAACCGCTACCACCGTTGACCTACGTCATCACTGAGTAACGCAGCAGCAGCCACCCGTGTCAGAGTAGATCTCATACACTGTCAATTCCCTCGTTTGTGCTTTCTGCTTGTTTATGATTTTGTCACATTTCACATTTTGATTACATTTCTAGTTTCATCCATGAAAATGTTCGCGTTTCTTGTCATAGTCTTGGACAACAGAATTACAGTACTGTGCCAATGTAAAATATAGTGTACATGTTTGTATATAAAGAAAAGAAAATACATGTTGTAATTATCTTTTTAATAGCCAAACTGAAACATGATAGCTCATGGTGATTAGTCTGCACATTAACATTAGCTGTCTAATCTATTTCAGCAGATGTTATCTTGATGGCTGTCTGTCTTTAAACAACACTAGGGCGTAATAGCCTGCCTTGAAACCTTCACACAGGCCAGCTCAAACATTAAGCATGTAAAGTAAAACAACAACAACAACAACAACAACAAAAAAACAGACGAGGAACGCTCTTAAGTAATTGCACTTCATAACTATACTTGAAATACTTTTCCTGAGTATATTTAATCATTGATACTCGTTACATAATTACACTGCCATTCAAAAATGGCAGAACTTTATTCAGATCTTCCAACTATTCAAAACAATTCATTGCTTAAATATATTTTCTCTTTTGCCCTGATATCAATTACTTTAAAAAAAAAAACAAAAAAACAAAACTATCATATTTATATTTCTTTATACTATACTTTATCATATATAAACCTTCTAAACAAATCTAAAATGATCATCTTGTTTTTACAAATTCCAACAAACACAGTTTGAATTTCATTCAGTGAGCTGGTAAGAAAAGTTACAAACGCAAATCCCACCCTGTATTTTAACCTCCTTATCTACAAGAACAAAATGAATGTTTTTCTCCTTTTCTTCCTCTTCTTTTAAATACTTGAATATATTTACCTCAGCCTTTGTAAACTTTCGCTGACGTTTAAATTTGAACTGCTCCTTGCGTTTTTTAATTGCGAGAGATTTTGACACAGTACTGATCGTTTCATTTCAATTGAATTATTTTGTTGGGGTTTTTTTTTTCTCCACACCCTGGGATAATTTCCCACAGGTATTCTTTCATGAAGCTATTATATACTCTTCTTTTGTAGAGTGCTTGGTGCTGCTATACACCTCTATTAGCACAAAAACCCACGTGACCAGTGACAATATATTAGGAATACAATATTACTTAGTCTTGTTTTAAAATGATCAAATTCCAGTCCAGTAATGCTGTGCAATTAGACCGCTTGCATCTTCCACAGTTGTAACATTAATAAACATCAATTGGGCAAATATAGATAACGAATGAGTGCAGGATGTGAACGTCATCAAACAGATGAGTATTTGTGTTTATTACGCTGATTCTGAAATTAAAGTCAACAGACCTTAGTCATCAGATCACATCAGGGTGATACATGAAAAATAGGAAATGGTTAAATCTGCTGTACTTAGTTACATCATTTCTCTTTGTGTGCATGCATCTGTGTGTGTGTGTGTGTGTTTTCTCTACACACAGGACCCAAGGGTGGGAACAGATAAAGCCTATTGTGCGGACACCTGTACAGACATGCAGAGCATCCAGAGAGAGAAAGACAGAGCTGGAAACGGGTCAGCACGATTGCATACCCATCACACAACACAAATCATGTGCACCACACCTTAGCAAGCATCTGACTCACAGCACCATGCCATTAAACACACGCGCACAAGTTGAACGCTCCACTGGTGCTGAACGGTGTGAATACTCCTCCAACTAAAAGCCTAAACATGTTCAATCTGTCCTGTGGGAGCTACAGCAGTGAGCTGTCATGCCACTTACTCATTCCAAGTTCTATTATTATTATTATTATTATTATTATTATTATTATTATTATTTTACTATTATTTATTTATTTATTTATTTATTTATTTATTTATTTTTGAAACAGTGTGATTTATGACTGCAACAGAACTGCCAGGTCAGACAGATCAGGTTACCATAGGCTCGACCTGACATCCGAAACAGAAATTTCCTGGGAACCATTAGTTTTGTATGGGTGGGAGGATACACGCAGATGAGTGAGCTCTACCAGGCCTATGGAATGTGGTTGTCTCTATTTGCTCTCATCTGTCAGTATGGAGTTGTTGTTTAATCAGAGTAATCTGAGTGTTAACAGGCAATAGAGACACCAGACTGAGCGGTTAGGTCACGCAGCACAACACAACACACACACACACACACACAATGACGCACACCCTGAGAGACCTTTGGACCTGAGGAGAGCTGTTAGCATAGTGAATCAACACAGAGAGAGAGAGAGAGAGAGAGAGAGAGAGAATGAGAATGAGTGAGAGAGAGAGAGAGCGTGAGAGAGAGAGTGAGTGAGAGAGAGAGAGAGAGAGTGAGAGAGAGAGAGGGAGAGAGAGAGAGAGAGAGAGAGAGAGAGAATGAGTGAGAGAGAGAGAGAGCAAGAGAGCTGGAGAGAGGGAGTGAGAGAAAGAGAGTGAGAGGGAGTGAGAGAGAGAGAGTGAGAGAGAGAGCGCGAGAGAGAAAGAGAGAGAGTGAGAGAGAGAGAGAGAGAATAATTCCAAAACATCTCTCATTCTCTGAGTGACTGTACAAGCAATGACTTTATGTAACACAGAGCTGCTCATTGTGGTTAAATACATTACTGTCATATAAGCACTATTTCAGGAGTCAGAAACAACACGCTGTGCTCGTACCCAATGTAAGATGTGTGTGTATTTAGCTAAGCTGCAAGTTACTCTGTAAAAACAAATGTAGCTGACACTAAAGATATGCTTCAGAGAAATGTAACTGTCGCACGAGTGGAAATAAGTTAAGAAAAAAACTCTTTTTAAACAGAGTCATACTGTACTCTATTAAACAGTGGATCAGCGGGTCAGAATTACACCTGAACGAACGACACAGAGTGTCCACTCTCAAACATCCCCGAATATTTAAAAGTAAAAAGTCAAGGGTTTTGTTTGTTTGTTTTTTTCAGCATGAACTCACACTTCATAACATAACTATTCACACGAATAAAACCTAACAGAGATTAAGATTAGAGTTAGTAGCAGCACTATAGGCTACTTTGCACCTTTTATTATAGCTTTATTCATTTTAAATCGACTCAAATAGACTTAAACTGATTTTTTTTTATGTTTAAATGACACAAAGATGATGAAAACCTTGAATAATATAATGTAAAGAGTAAAGCTGAAACATGATTGGTTGAAATGGTGATGGGGGATCATGTAAAATGTACAGTTTGTACAGAGTACTTTAAATGATTTCTTTTTAATAAAATGCAGTAGTGTAAGAGGGAAATTTTTTATTTTAATGATATTTTTATGTTTAATAATGTTGTATAATTTCATCCCCTATAATGG
Organism: Ictalurus punctatus; assembly: GCF_001660625.3. NCBI lineage: Eukaryota > Metazoa > Chordata > Actinopteri > Siluriformes > Ictaluridae > Ictalurus > Ictalurus punctatus. Next base: position 18,717,226 of record NC_030421.2, read on the forward strand.
TAAATATAGCCATAATGAACACTATGGTGACACAGGAAGAGATGGGGGGATGATCCTGAGTTCGGCTTACTGTCTGTGTGGAGTTTCACATGTTCTCCCCAAGGGTCACTGATGGGAAGGTCGGGGGTTCAAGCCCCAGCACTTAAAAGCTGCCACTGTTTGGCCCTTGAGCAAGGCCCTTAACCCTCTCTGCTCCATTGGCGCTGTATCATGGCGGACCCTGCGCTATGACCCCAACTTCCTGACATGCTGGGGTATGTGAAGAAAAGCATTTCACTCTGCTGTAATGTATATGTGATAAATAAAGACTCATTATCATTATGTGGGTTTCCTCTGGGTTCTCTGGTTTCCTCCCTCCTCCCAAAAACATGTAGGTAGGTTGTATGGTTAAGCTAAATTGCTCTGATGTGTGTATGCATAGTGCTCTACAATAGACTGGTGTCCCATTCAGGGTACATTCTCGCACCATGTGCCCAGTGTTCCCTGGATAGACTCTGGATCCATTGCCCCCCTAATCGGGATAAAGTGCTCACTGAAGATATCTTGCAAAGCTTAACTACATTGAAGCGACATTCATAACAGTTGTCCTTCTCTTCTGGTAATTACATTTATACCACAGCATGATTAAATCCTCGAATCTGATTAGTTAGAAGCAGCAGCTCTGACAGTAATGATAGCCTGGAGACAAAGAACAGCTTTATATTCATTTGCTCATTCGGGAAGGAGTCTCCAGTGTCAGGACTTTGTAATAGGCAGAGGTAAAGCTGTTCCTTTAAGTTTAGAACCAAGGAGAGCAGTACTTTCATTGGTCAGTTTCTCTGTAGCAAGCTTTCTTATTAACTCCAAGAGATAGAGAAAAAACAAGAGGCTGCTGAGAGGTAGACTGTTTCTAGCTGCAGAAACATAAGTGATTACCCAGTGACTGAGCTGTCTCCATATCCTCCATAAGAAACAACTCCACAACCCTGAATGAGGAAAAACGGAAATCATTCAATCGTCGTTGAAAATCTACCTGAATTTTGATGCGATATTGAAATCAAATGTGTGTGTGTGGGTGGGTGGGTGGTAGTGTAAAAAGTGTATGGTCAACACCAAACAGATAACACCGTTATTTAGCACCTACCTAAGCATACTCCATACTATGAAAGGTGCTCAGTCACTTGGGTACACTTCACAGAATCTAGAAAAGCATCCAGGTTTTCGTTCTATCTTAGTTCAGTATGATGTGACTCATTAAATCAAGAAATACATAACTTACATTGTGTAACACACACACACACACACACACACACACACACACACACACACACACACACACACACATATATATACACCAGTATATATACACCACTACCAGTCAAAAGTTTAGACACACTCATTCTTTATTTTTATTATTTCGTTTAAATATTTTATAATAATAATAATAAAGTCATCAAAACTCTGGAGTAACACAAGTGGAACTATGGGAATTATTTTGTGATAACAAAAAAAAATCAAAATAATTGAATATTTTAGCATCTTCAAATGTAGACCCCCTTTTTGCCTAGAATTTTCAGAAATGTATTCGTGGCATGTTCTCAACCGATTTCTTGAGGAATTTTGCTGAGATGCTTTTGAAACAGTATTAAAGGAGTTCACACCTACACTGGACGCTTATTGGCTGCTTTTCGGAATATTTCGCTCCGAGTCATCAGTTTAAACATTTTTTTTTTTGTAAATAAAATGTTATTTTTCTAATGAAATAAATATATGTTGGCACAATTATATTTCTGTCTACAACATGAATTTCAAACATACACCTTCAGATCAAAAGATTTAAGATCATAAGAAACATTTCAGTCAAGTGTCTCCAAACTTTTTATGTGTGTGTGTATATATATATATATATATATGTATATATATATATATATATATATATATATATATATATATATATATATATATATATATATATACACACACACACACACACACACACACACACACACACACACACACACAGAGAGAGACAGACCATCGACTGCACCTGAGAGAAAAGGTTTTGAATACAACATCAGTGGTAGTAATTGAAAACAGTTCCTTCTCTCTCTTATGTTTGTATATAAGCGACCTCTGAACTTCAGAGCTTTGACCAACGGAGCATCAAAGTGGATGCTCACTGGTCACCAGGGTGACGCTATCTCCAGGGCAACAGTGTAGAGGGCTGCTCCTCCGTCTCTCTTTTTCTCCAAGGTGTGTGTAATTAAGCTTACATTAGACATCATTATGTGAGTGTTTGCACATGTCCATCTTAAACAGGCCTTGAAGGTAAATACAGAAAAACCAGTGTCACATGCTCCAAGCAGCAGAAGCCCTCTTCAGCTTTTTATCACACATCTCGACCTGGACCCACAAACACACAGCCGTGTATGCACTGGCTTCAAACTCCTTTATCTCGACACAGCAGCTGCAGCTGAGATGGAGCTTCTGAATTCAGCACATCAGAAGATACATACAGTAAATATGATATGTTATATTTGTGTGTTTAAAACATACTGTGGTCCTTCTTTGGTTTATGATGAATTACACATGCAAATATATTTTTTATTTACAGTTTTGGTTTTCATCATCCTGTCTGTATTAGTATTATAATAGCTATCAAATCCTTGGTTTACTTTCTTTGTATAATGCCTGCCCCAAAAGATGTTTTTTTAAAAAAAAAAAAAAAAGAATTTCACATGCAATACATTGCCATAAATAAGAATATGTGAATAAATAGCAAACATTATTTAATCACATTATTAAGGCATTCTTTCATGTGATTTTTTTTCTGTAACAAATTTGAGATGTATTTTAATGCATCAATTATTATTATTATTATTATTATTATTATTATTATTATTATTATTATAGTAGTAGTAGTAGTAATAGTAGTAGTATTCTTATTGTTGTCATGGTTGTTATTGGGATTCTTCTTCTTATTATTATTAATAATATTCTTTTTCTTATTATTATTGTTATTATTATTATTATTAGTAGTAGTAGTAGTAGTAGTAGTACCTAGTAGTATCCTTGTTGTTGTGGTTGTTATTGTTTATTATTATTATTATTATTATTAAACCCGAGGTAGCTGCACAACGCAACGGCACCTGTACGATTCCATCATTCTGATTGGTTGCATTTGAGTCAGAAGGCGGGGACAAGAAAGAAAACTGACAACACACATACAACCAACTGATAAGGCATATAGCTAAGGGGCGTGGTTTACATTGTGGTGGGCGTGGTTTTGTTGAGCAGTCTAATCACAGACTCAGCAGCACGCAGAGCAGCGCGCGGGGGAAACGCACAGGAGAGAGGGTTCAGTTTCAAACCGAGTTTTGAGTTCAAAACAAATTAAGAAACTAAAGTGGTTTGTGATGCGTGTGGAGTTGTGCGGGTTTGTAGAGCTAAACAAGAAAGATTTAGACACCAGTAGAGACACACACAGAGAGAGAGAGAGAGAGACAGAGACAGAGACACGCAGCAGCACCTGAAACCTGTTGCCGTGAAGCGGGGCGTCAGTGAGGAATAAACCGCGCTGTGGAGTGGGTCAGTGGGTTTAACTCCAGTGTTTGTGCACACATTGGATTATTTCACTTGTCATTGGGAACCCGGAAGAAAGCCTAAAGGAAATTGCCTCCTAAAACTGCACTTAGTTGAAACCTGTTAAGGGAAAAATGAACTTTTTACAGCGCGCGCGGTGAATGATTTACTCCGCGGAGGGAGTGTGTGGATGTGCTGCTTTCCGGTACGTCAATAACTTCCACAAACAATTATTAAAAAAGAAATTGTTTTTTTTAAACAAAGAAATCTAAAATCTTAAAGTTTTGTGTATTTAATGATGAAATGATGTGTAATTGTGTGTGTGTGTGTTTTTTTTTTTTAGGAGAATGGTGTGTGTGTGAAACGTCCTCGCGCACTTGGAGCAAAGTGCACTGTGGGTCTGGAATGAAACTGAGCTCTGATTTACGACGCTGTGGACTGTGGATATGCTGCTGGAACAATTACGGTTTCCTTCAGGGATTTCTTCTTTCCGAAGGCTTGCCGTAAATTAGAAACAGGGTCCCGAGCTGAGAAAACACTCAAAGAGTAAATTCCAACTTTCCTGATTATTTTTGGTCTCCTCTAATATTTGTGACTAAAGTCCAGGGACATTTGACCATGGGGAAGCCTCCTGCCTCTGCTGTGGTGTTTCGGCTGCTTGCTTTGCTTGTCTCACAGCTGCCACGTCTGGCACTCACTGCCTCCAAGGACATAGTGTGTGAGCCCATCACGGTGCCCATGTGCAAAGGCATTGGCTACAACCTCACCTACATGCCCAACCAGTTCAATCATGACACGCAGGATGAGGTGGGGTTAGAGGTGCATCAGTTTTGGCCTCTGGTTCGGATACGTTGCTCTCCGGATTTGCTGTTTTTCCTTTGCAGCATGTACACCCCCATCTGTCTCCCAGACTACAAAAAGCCTCTGCCACCATGCCGTTCTGTCTGTGAGAGGGCCAAGAAGGGCTGCTCACCTCTCATGATCCAGTATGGTTTCGACTGGCCTGAGCGTATGAGCTGTGAGCAGCTCCCCATGCTGGGTGACCCGGACCGGCTGTGCATGGATCAGAACAACAGTGAGACCACCACTCTGTCGCCCTCGTTCCCCAAACCTACTCCCAAGGGCCCGAACCGATACAGATCCACGGCCAAATCTAGCACGCCTCAGAAGTGCGATCGCGAGTGCCGCTGTCGCGAGCCTTTGGTACCGATCAAGAAAGAGTCCCATCCGTTGTATAACCACGTGCAAACGGGCTCACTGCCCAACTGTGCTCTTCCTTGCCACCAGCCCTATTTCTCACAGGATGAACGTGCTTTTACAACCTTCTGGATCGGTTTGTGGTCTGTACTGTGCTTCATCTCCACCCTCACTACCGTGGCCACGTTCCTTATCGACATGGAGCGCTTTAAGTACCCTGAGCGGCCCATCATTTTCCTGGCCGCCTGCTACCTCTTTGTGTCACTGGGCTACATTGTGCGCTTGCTGGCGGGCCATGAACGCGTGGCGTGCGGTGGCTCTGGCGACCAGCAGCACATCCTGTACGACACCACAGGTCCAGCCCTGTGCACGCTGGTCTTCCTGCTCATCTACTTCTTCAGCATGGCCAGCTCCATCTGGTGGGTGGTGCTGTCGTTCACCTGGTTCTTGGCCGCAGGAATGAAGTGGGGGAATGAAGCCATCGCTGGCTACTCGCAGTACTTTCATCTGGCAGCGTGGCTGGTGCCCAGCGTCAAGTCTATTGCAGTTCTGGCGCTCAGCTCCGTAGATGGAGACCCTGTTGCTGGAATCTGCTACGTGGGCAACCAGAGTCTGGAGAGCTTGCGAGGCTTTGTGCTAGCACCTCTAGTAGTCTACCTCTTCTCTGGGTCACTCTTCCTGCTGGCCGGTTTCGTGTCGCTCTTTCGCATCCGCAGTGTCATCAAGCAGGGTGGCACCAAGACGGACAAATTGGAGAAGTTGATGATTCGTATCGGCCTGTTCACCGTGCTCTACACTGTGCCAGCCACTATCGTGGTGGCGTGCTTGGTCTATGAGCAGCACCACCGGCCCGGCTGGGAGCAGGCACTGGCCTGTACCTGCCCCTCCGAACGCCAGCAGCTCGGTCTTGGACCTGAATACGCAGTCTTCATGTTGAAGTACTTCATGTGCTTGGTGGTGGGAATCACCTCTGGCGTGTGGATCTGGTCAGGAAAGACAGTAGAGTCCTGGCGGAGGTTTGCTGCACGCTGCTTCCCCTGCAGGGCCAGAAAGCCACCTGCATCAGCTTCCTCTATGTACAGTGAAGCTAGCACGGCACTGACTGCTCGAGCCGGGTCAGCACCGCCCGGATCCTACCACAAATCTGCTCCACCATCTCATGTCTGAGCAAACGGGTCCACTTGGATTTAACATGAAGGATCATAACAAGCTGCTGTCTTGTCCCTTAAATAGCCAAGGCCTTCGGTTCTACATGTGCGGATAAAATCGAAAACGGATTTTAGATTCTGGATGGAAGAGAGGAAGAAAAACAATTAAGGAATTAACTGGAGAATGAACTCCTGGCTCAAGTAATGCTGGAAGAAGAAGAAAAAATCCCCCACAGGAACTACAAGACACTGTCCTACCTAACACTTGTTGTGGGCATGTTATTTATTTGTGTATGTAGATATTTGTTCCTTTCACATTGTGTTCCACAGAGAATGCCCCAGCTGTGTGTGTTTGTGCTTTTATAATGGAAACCAGAGGTGGAATATTTTCACTCTATTGAGACCTTGTTGTATTTGAAATTCCACGCCCAGTCATGAAATGTGCTTTGCTGGTGAACGATAAGTGCTGTGGTGAGTTTGTTTGGAAATACACCCAAACCTCCTGTATATAATTGTGTGGGAGAAGGGGGGGGGGGGACACGACGACAACAGCGGAAAATGTTAAGTCTGTCATGTAACACAGCGTCTACGGGTATCTCGTGCTCACATACGTTGGCAGGACGAGCAGTTAAGTTTACTGATTCCACAGCCTGGTGTGTTTTCGTGCAAGGTTTGCTATCAGACGGCTCTACAAGATGAACTCAGTATACGCCGAAGATAAATCTAAAACATCCTGTAGAAGTTTTGTCCCAGAAAATGTGCGATTAGACAAACCATATCAATCCTGAAACAGAAGTCGTGCAGAAAACTCGAGACAGTTCGCTGATGGACTTGACGGCACTAAACTTGACACCCACCTAGTGGTCATTTTATATTCTGTCATGTCATTAAAATACATTTAGTTAAGCTGGACTTTATTTAAGATCATAAGTCAGACGTAGATCACTTTACAGTTTACATACTTGTAATAGATTTGGTCAATTCTCCTGTCAGAGCCTATCCCCTGTGTGTGTGTGTGTGTGCGCGATGTCTCATGAAGCGGTTGTAGATCTGAGTAAACATTTGTACTTATGAATCACTCAAAAGTGGCAACGTTAGAATTTTAGGGTTCTCTTACTACAACATTGTTAATTTAACGGTCCAGACGCCATAGACTTTTCTCAAATCTTTTGCATTCTGCTGCTTAACTTTGTTCTGACTGTACAGATAATACCAGTCTGATCCGACAGCACTGTCGTTTCATGTTTCTGAGCGTGTACATATTTGTTTTGCCCTCTGTGTGTGTGTAAATCATGTAATGGGCATTTCTTTTTCTTTTTTTTTTTCCCCTTTTTAACAGCCTACACTGTGGCTGTGTGTGTAAATACTTTTTTCTTAAACAAAATGTCGATTAATTGCTGAGATTTTTAAAGAAGATTTAGATATTTATGAAAAATCGGAGTGGTTTTTTTTGTGTTGCATTGGTTTCTCTTATCTGTAGAGAATAAAACTGTGGAGCAATCTGTGAGCAGTGGTTTCCGGATTGTCGTCTTCAACCAAACTCCTTGTGTTTCCTGTTTTAATGTCCATTTTTAAATATTTTGTCGGCTTCCAGTCACTTGTAGAGAATACTGACGTTTCTAAGGACGCAAGAGCTGTGAACTGCTTCAGCCACTTGATTTGCGGTACAAGAGCCACAGTGTGTTTAATAGATCACAGAGATGTTACAAAAGGTTTAGTGCATTTCTGTCATTCACAGAGAAACACGCGTACGTGCATGAAGCGGTTTTCCGTACGCGTCACTCTGCTGCCACAGGGCTCGACAGCAGCGTGCCGGTATTGTAGGAACGTTTTACGAGCGTTCTGGTTAACCACGGGTCAGACACAAAAACTTCCTTTTTATCGGAAAGTCACACATCAGTCCGGTCACGTTATATTCTGATATATGAAGTAACATTCGATCGTGCAGCTTCAATAACCTGCAGGTTTAAACAGGAAAACATTTTTACATGATTAGTGTTTATTTAAAATACTCCATCTGCAATTGATTTCAATTAAAAACTGACAAATTTCACAGCTAGTAGCCTACATAGTAAGCAAAAAGCAACAAAAAAAAAAAAAAAAAAAAAAGGAAAGAAAAACAAAACTCTCGAGTCAGTTTTTGTTTCGATGTAGACATGTCGTGGGGTTGTCGCAGGGGACGACACCGGTGAGAGATCTGTACCGGAGGACAGGAAGGAGACTGGTCGAGTGGGTTATGATCGTGACCGAGGGAACACGAGCGGACGTGGTCTAGGAGAGCACGGCGTTGGATCTGCGGATCCCCACCAGGTTGTCGGCACTGAAGGATCTCCTCATGGCGGCTCTGCTCAGATCTTTGTACTTATCCTCACACAGTCTGGAGATCGCCTGCACCAGAAACAACCAGAAGCACGCACGCACGCGCACACACACACACACACACACACACACACACACACACACACACACGTTCCGCTTAGCTAGTACTAGTTTAGTCGCCCCTCATCAGCAAGCCGAGTGTGTAACAGGTGGCTTGAGTTGACTGACTGCTCCTTACCTCGAGTTTCTGAGCGCGCTCGTTGCTCAGAGGCTCCAGCGGGAAATTCAGGTTGTTGTCGTCTGCCAGCGAGCGCAGATCAAAGTAATACTTGGCGTAGACGCTAGCCGGAACGTTGATGTTGAACTGCAGGAGCTCCAGGAAGTGCCTCTCCATCTCATTCCTGGATGAAAGGGTTGAAGAGAAGATGTGAGAGTTAGAAAAGAAGTAAAAATTTTTTATTTTTTTTTAAATCATATACAATTTGCACAATTTCCCACTTACACGCAGCAGTCAATCAACCAGAACATGTCGGAATCTTTAGCTTTGCACTGGAGCTACAAGGTTACTGTAACCAACATGTAAGTGTTTGGAATTTAAAGTGTTTTTTTTTTTTTTTTACATTTTGTGGCACCCTACACAAACACTAATGCTAGACAACGTTAGCTACATGAGGATGAAGTTGATGGTCCAGAAGCATCTGGATCTTTTCTTTTAAGACATCTGTCCATATTCTTTTGCACTACACAGTCGTCGTCACACGCTACTTATTAGGACAAAACACACGCATACGTTACGCATACTGATGCTGACAGGTCAGTGGCGGGGGGTGGGGGGGGGGTCGAGGGAATTATTTTTATATATAATTTATTATTATTATTATTATTATTATTACGCGTGTGTCTGTCTTACTATTTCTGTGTCTGTGTTATTATTTCAGACATCAGATATTTATCATATATATTTATATTAAATGTTTTATACACATTTTATAAACGTTTGAAGGATTTTTACACAGCACCCCTGCTCTCATCAGACGGCACCCCAGGGTCGCCGTGGCACTCCGGTTGAGAAACACTGACTTAGACAAATGAAGGCAGAATTTGAGGCAGAAATTTACAGAGATGTTGTGAGGTGAGAGAGACTTTTCAGTACTACATTAACCATATAGCTCCAGTGAAAATCTAAACCAAGCAACGTGACACTATACACTAAACATGTCGACTGGACTAAAGGGATCAAATACTGTCTAGTTGATTTTTCTCACCAAATGATTCCTTTAAATGTTAGTTCTGTAACATTTATACCACTTCAGTTTTCCGCTCCTGTCATGATTATGCATGTTGGATTACAGAAAATCCCCAGTGTGTCAGAGCCAGTCCTGTATGGAGTTTCACACTGCATTTTATTTACCACTGCTGATTTAACTCCTCAGCTAAATATTCAATTCCTTAAATTTTATTTGTATAGCACGTTTTACAATAGACACTGTCTCAAAGCAGCTTTACAGAAATATCAACATGGTATACAGATATTAAAGGTGTGAATTTATCATATTTATGTGAAATATGCCTTTGTGCATAAATGTTAGTGGGGAAAAAGCACTTCTCTGAAGGGTGGTGGCTCGAAGAGTTCATTCTGACACTTAAAAAGCACCAGTCAGAACTCGAGAGATTATGCTATGCGATGTTTTGTCCAGTTGCCATGAGCTGGAAAACAAATCCTTCACACTCACTTCACTGTCCGTTACAAACTCTACAGATGATAAAGCAAATTTTGCAGCGTCCCCCCACCCCACTCCTCATCACGTGTGCTCTTTCCTCTCTCATCATCTCCGCACTTCTGAGAGACAGCGGTGAGCCTGTCGCCGTGGAGACAGCGGCCCGGATGCTTCAGGGAAAAAGGTACGCGGGGCAGTACGGAAAGAAAGCGAGGGCGAGGGGGCTACCGGTCGCCAGGGGCAACAAATGGAGTGGGCGAGAGCCTGGGCCATTATGTAGGGATGCTGAGAGCTCTCGAGTCCAACCGGCACAGAGACTCACAAAGCCAACTTCAATAGACAGGATGAAAATAGAGCCGACGAAGCACAGGGCTATGGTGCAGAGGAGAACGGGGACATGGCCTCGCGCGCGTGCACACATACACACAAAACCGAGAACAAGGTGCGCAAAAGCAAATACTAACTATAATTCATTTTGATCCCATATTTATAAAGAGAGGAAATGGACAAAAGCGTTTGCAAGAATTCTAAGAAAAAGATATTACAGGTGCCAATCATTTATTTCAAATATTTCTCCATTTAGAAACAGAAGTGCTTATGATAATTTCTTCAAGGAAATATTGTGCAATACATCGCTAAAGGAAATTTTAAATAATGGAATTTTTGCCCATTTTAGTAGAACGCTGCCAAGAATTCATAATAGTCAGTAATAAGGAATGTCTGGTACATCTGCTTTATACCGCATGGCACAAAATGATGAGAGGCTGGCGGGTGTGGCTGTGTGACTTAGTACAAGCCCTCAGCTCCACGCACACACGCACGCACACACGCACGCACCATTCTCGATCATACCGTAATTATGCTTACAGTCATGGTAACACACATCAATGTTTTTTTTATTGTTTTATCTGAAAATCTAAGCAGGGTTACACAGTGCATGTAACAACACACTTCACAGTGTACCACCTCTTCCTCTCCTCTTCCTTTGCTCTCTCTCTCTCTCTCTCTCTCTCTCTCTCTCACACACACACACTCACATGTCTTCAACAGTGATGTCTTTGAGGATCTGGCAGTAGTCTACGTTCCACACGGCCTGATCATCCCAGACTTTGGAGGCTAGTAAGATGGCGCCCAGAACGATTCTCTTCCAGTTGCACGGGCAGATGTCCATCTCAGCGTACGTCAGCAGCCGTTCCAAATACACCTGCAGCACGTAGTGAACACAGCGTCACAGCATCTCTCGTCCCCTCCTAGACTAACTCTAGTAACTTGCTATTAGTGTGACTCGAACAACTACAGAACGTGCGGAAAAATCGGGAACCAATGAGCGTAAAATAAAACGATGTACGTAATGTATTGTTTTGTTTTTTTTTTGCTGTTTTTTTGTTTTACAAATTATGCTCTACATCAGGGGTCACCAACCCTGTTCCTGGAGAGCTCTAAACGTAAGCGTGCCCATCTGACTATCTAATCACTGCCGTATGCAGTTCTTGAGCAAGATCCCTTACGCTCTATGCATTTTCTCTTCTGCTGCATCATATTTTATGTGGATTTTGCTCAACATAATCAGATCCACGTGTATGCTCAGCATATTCCCATTAGTTCCCGACTGTGGAGACAGCGTGTAGACAAGAACATTATTGTGTGTCTAGTTTCTTGTTTTGACACAAGCTGGTCTGCTCTAATAATGACAATCTGCTGCCCTCTAGTGGACATCAGAAGCAACCGTTTAAAAAGAAATAACTAGAAAACCTATTAAAATACAGAACACAAAACCATAACGGCTTGCTCGTAAAGAAAGTTGATTTGTGGACAGCTTCTTTAGGTGTAAATATTTACCTTTCTCTGGAAATAAAGTTGCATCCACAGGTTAAAACAACAACAACAACAACAACCCTTCAGTGGTGTATAATTAACCAGGTTTGTTCTCGGTCTACTTGAAATTCATATAAAATCATCAAGCTGTGTGATTTCTGCTGTCACACTACAAACCTATTACACTCAGTAGACAGATTCTCCCTCCAGTAATGTGTACTGAAATCATACATTCTGCGTTTATTTATATCGCCTCCAGAACAACGTTTGACGCCAAGGTGCTAAAAACACCTCAGGGTATCTTTGTATGATAATGTGTGAAAGTTTCTCTCGAATACTGGCTGTGTTCTCCATGAAAGATCACATGACCCTACAACTGCACTGATACCAAGCCTGTGCAAGCAGTCCAGCACAATTTCAACTGCGTTTCCGTAATGACGGAACCAACCCGACTAGTGGACTAAACCGGGTTGGAAAGGTTTAATACGACACACTCGTGTGATAAGCCGATTCTCTGCTTCGTATCACACCCACTGCGTTTCTCTTATACTGTCACAGTATGTTTACTCAGTGACTATGTGCTTATCGTCGCTTCCTTGTTTACACTCGCTGCGCTGCCGATTTAGTACTTGGTGATTTGGTACCTGCACTGTGTGCTGTATGCTGTTACCACTCTTACCAGGGTGACGATGGCACACTCGGCGGTCAGCTGAGCAGCGCTGAACAGCGTCCTGACGAATCGGTAGATGAGTTTGTGCTCCGGGTCTGTGCGCGAGTAGTCATCAGGAACTTGCTCCCTCTGCAGTTGTCGAATTTTAAACAGAGATGTTAATGTATAAAGAATTTCATGAACACCTTGTAATGGTTTGAGGGAATAGAAATGTGTGACGCATTATATAAATCACCACTAGGCATCATGAAGTGTAGCAACCTTAACGGACCATTGCTACTAAACCAATATACTCAACCCCCCCCCCCCCCCCCCAAAAATAAATAAATAAAATTCTCTTGGAGAAAATGAGCCGTGAAAAGAGCTGTACGTCAGAGGATTTCTATCTTGAGCTGAGTGACGGATTATTTCTTGCCTGGCCGCGTGTACTGATATATTACTTTAAATATCACATATTGAGATAAAGTGTAATCTCAGGCTGACTCAGTGAGTGCAAGCAAATGAACTAAACCACGTGTCAGTCTCCAGCCCGCTGGAGCGGCTCACGGGAGGACGCACTTACAGACAGAGGATGCTTCTTCTCATCAAATATGTCCAGTGATCTGTCAGAGTCCCTGTAGATGTGCAAGGGAAGATTCGCATATTAATACTGTAATATCCCGTACACAAGACTTCTACAATACAGCACAATTTCATTAAAAAAAAAAAAACCCTGCATAAATAGTGACATACCTGTTTTTAATATGGTAATATATTGCTAAAGTAACACTGGAGAGAGAGAGAGAGAGAGATAAAAAATATTACACAATACATCAAGGCAGGTGATTATTCGACTCGCTTTCATACAGCACGGTTTATAAGTAATTGTACTGTGGCTTGTTGTACTTTTTCGCTCGTGGACGCTTATAAAGAGTCAGCGTTTAGCTTTATATCTGTGGGAATTGTGACTCTGTGGACTGGACCATGTAACAAAAAGCAGCAATTTAGCATAATTGTTTTATCTCACACACACACACACACACACACACACACACACGAGATATATAAATACTAGAGATACACCAATGCTAAATTTCTCAGCCGATACTGATAGTTCCGCCTTTTGAACCTTCGTTTAAATAAATAATAATTAACTCCACAATTCAGAAAGAAATGCAAATAAAAACTTTATTCTCTCCGTTTCAATAAGTTGTTTCACAGTAACTGGTCTCAGAAACAGAAAACACATTACTCTAATTAACATGAACGCATGAACTAAATTCTGCAGATTAAAGTAAGATTATTAACTTATTGAATGTTATTCATTCATATTAACATTGACTGCATTCTAAAAAACCTCCTGTTAGTCTCACATTCACCACAAACACTATCAACATAATATCATATGTTGATAATATCAACTTCTTTATATATTAACATTAACTGGATATGAAATATACTACTCTACAGATATATTTTTCTGTGCAGTATATACTTTTTTGTCAACTCATCTTCATTTAAATCTTTCAACGTGTACTGGTGCTTTAATTCAGCGTGACAAATTATTATTTTAAATTAGGCTCGACGCTGAAACTCCTGCTTCACTGTTGCCGTGTCTGGTGTTAAATTTTAGCAGTGCAGAGATTACAAACAAAAATCATTCCACACAAGAGACATCTTAACACACAGCACGAAATCCATGTGTTTTTCTGCCCTCTTTTGATTGACAGGATATAATCGGCCCTGATCATCGGATGTTTTTAAACTATCTCTAGTAAATACCACATCAACAATAAAGACAGCTAGCAGTAAGGAAGCCTACACACTGCAGGTATTACACTCACCATTTTATTGTGCTTTTCAGGTTGGGCTGGCTGACTGTACTATCGTCGATGAATATTGTCGAGCAGGAGCTGTATTTTTTGGAGAGGGGACCAGGAGAGACCTAAGAGAAAAATCAATCCTTAAGTACACATACAGGATGTTTCACTAGCGTACTAAAAGTTGACTGATAGTGGGTTTTACTGATAACCGATTAATCAACTGATAGTTTCTAAAACTGATACTGAATGAAAACACAACACTCAAAGTAAAACATCGCTGAACTTTATTACAAAAATAAACAGTACTGACTGTACCATGAAAATCTGCTGTACTTTTTTTTTAATGAAACAGATACACACACAGCCCTCCATTAATATTGGCACCTTTGGTAAATATGAGATAAGAGGTCTGTGAAAAATTGTCTTTATTGTTTAATCTTTTCATGAATAAATTTCACAAAAATACTCTGCTCTCGTGGATAACAACTGCAAACAAAACAGGTTTATCCAAACTGTTAATTATAGGTGTGCAACAAAATTATCAGTACCCCTATGAATTCATATGAGAAAAATATATTTGAAGTATATTCCCATTGATATTTTACATTTTTGAGTACACCTGGGTGACTAGAAACAAGCAATTGTTCAACCATGACTCCCTGTTTCACAGGGGTATAAACATGAGGTAAGACATAGGCCAAATTCCTTTAGTCATTCATCACATTGTGTAAGACCAAGGAATATAGGTGTGATGTGCAGCAAAAGGTTGTTGAGCTTCACAAAATGGGAAGTGGCTATAAGAAAATAGCACAAGTATTGAAAATGTCCATTTCCACCATCAGGGCAATAATTAAGAAGTTCCAGTCAACTGGAAATGCTATGAATCAACCTGGAAAAGGAGGTGTGTCTATATTGTCTCAGCGCACTGAAGAGGATGGTTCGAGTGGCCAAAAAATATCCAAGGATCACAACTAAAATGGTTTACTGACCACAAAATCAAGGTCCTGCCATGGCCATCCCAGTCTCCTGACTTGAAACCCATACAAAACCTGTGGGGTGAACTGAAGAGGAGAGTCCACCAGTGTGGACTGTGAAATTTGAAGGATCTGGAGAGATTCTGTAAGGAGGAATGGTCTCAGATCCCTTGCCATGTATTCTCCAACCTCATCAAGGCATTATAGGAGAAGACTCAGAGCTGTTATCTTGGCAAAGGGAGGAAGCACAAAGTATTGACTAAAAGGGTGCCAATGATTGTTGCACACCTATATTTAACAAAGATTTTTTTTTGGATAAACCTGTGTTGTGTTTGCAACTGTTTGATATCCATGAGTGCAGAGTATTTTTGTGAACTTTTAAAAAAAAATTTTCAAAGCCTTCTTTGCTCATATTATATATAGTAAATAAAACATATGCATCCAAACTGAACCAAAAAGTAACAGTCCAAATAGAGACATCCAAAATTCATCAAAAACACTTCAAATAACACAAGAGAATGATCGTTTTTTTTAGTTCGCCTCTAGAAGCCACGCTCGTACTGTATAGTAACAACGGACTCGTCAGCCGCTCCCGCAATGGACGCAACCGGGAAAAACTATGGGTGTGGATTTTTGCAGATAACCGATAATTCCAGCAAATCAGTTATTGGTGTCGATTAACCGATCAAACGGTGGACCTCTAGTGAGTACACTGGAAGTGCAGTACATTGAGCTGACTTACATGGTTTATATGATTGCTTTTCCTCTTGTCCCGGACTGAAAGAAAGAAAAAAAGTTAAGAGTCACTAGTGTTTAGTCCAGTGTCACTATATTTTGTATAAAAACAGACATAGTATAGAGCAGCGGATCACAAACTTTTCGTAGCAAGGGACCCCTTTAACCATAAAACAAATTCCACAGATCCCCTCAGTATGGATTTATTTCATTAACATTATTTAAATTGTGATTAAATAAATTCTCCCTCCCAGCAACAGAGCTTTCTATTTCTAAACTGTATGCATTTGTTTCACTTTTTTTGCCAGCGGTTTAGACATTAATGGCTGTGTGTTAAGTTATTTTGAGGGTACAGCAAATGCACACTGTTACACAAGCTGTACACTCACTACTTTACATTGTAGCAAAGTGTCATTGCTTCAGCGTTGTCACATGAAAAGATATAATCAAATATTTACAAAAATGTGAGGGGTGTATTCACTTTTCTGCGATTCTGATATATATATATATATATATATATATATATATATATATATATATATATATATATATATATATATATATATATATATATACACACACACACACTTTAACGCTTGTCTGTTACTTCAATTGCATGTAAGGAGAATTTTTTAAAACTATTATTATTATTTTTTTACTGACACAAAATTGCTGAGCTATGGAGTTCAGACTGGTCTCTGTGAGCTCGTGCAGATTTTCTGTATATCGCCATTACATTACCAACATTCACAGCTTAAAATGGAGATGAGATTTTCCTAAGCAACAAGCCCCTGTTACAAAGCGAAACTCTGTCGCAATCTCAAAATCATATAAAGGTAAACCAAGGTACACATCATTCATGTTTTTGCAACAATATCTTAAAATGGTCTTTTATCTTGATGACCAGATCTGGGTGAGAAAGAAAGAAATATAAATGTCAAGTGCCTCAGTGACCTGTACATCCAATTCTGCAAGCCAAATGTTGTTTCTGCCAATAAAATGTGCCAATACAGTGTACAGACAGAGGAAAATAATAATCAGAGTGAGAGTAAATGGGAAGAAAAAAAACCAACACAAAACACACTGTTGATAACTCACTGTTGATACTCACCATCTGTTTGTGACTTGCTGAGGAAGATGGTGCTAGCACGAGCATGGTCTGAAGGATTGGACTCTAAAGCTAGATCTAAACAGACAAAAACAAAAAAGGAGAAGACAAAGTTAAATTACACAGACGTAAAAAATTCTTTCATAATAAAACGTGATGAAAGCATTTCTCAGTCAAGAGTGTTAACATTCAAATTCAACATAAATCATTCTCTAAAAGTTTCAAAAGTACTTAAATGCCAAGGTGACCAAGTTACACACTCTGTGAAACATAATGTAATACACTAGAAAAGACTTCATGGCACAAATCACATACGTTTCTAGTGTACATTCAATGCAATTAATGTGACCATGTGGGAAATGAGACAAGACTGGAATATTACTATGCGAATATTGTTTTAGAGCAACAAGATAACATAAGGAACAACAGACACTTAAAAACACTTTTCGACACAGAAAAAGAGACAAAGCCTTCAGAGGCTGTGGTGGTTTGTAATTTTTCTAAATGACCATCATACCAAGACTATATAGACTAGAACAGTTGATCCAGAATTTTGCGAACTGCAGAAATGAATGCAAAAAAAAAAAAAGCAAACGCAGCAATATTCTGAGGCGCTCGTGACTGTTCAAAATTGCTCTTCGATTCATGAGCATCGCACACGGATACAGCTAAAAAAAAGGTCTTATTTACCAACAAACATCACAGCAAGCGACCATGCAAAACTACCATTCTGTGCAATTGCAATTTCACCAATTCAAGTAGCTTTCCACAAGAAAAGCACAAAAAAACCTGCTTCACAAATTTAAATAAATAAATAAGTAAATAATTTAAAGAAAAAAAAAAGAAAAAAAAAAAAAAACACACAGCAACATCAAGCATTTTTGGCCGCAACAATCACAAAAAAACTCCACGGACTCCTGTATGGACTGACTATTAAAACGTAGTTGGATATGTATTCTAGAGTTAAATTGGAGCCTTATAAGTATTAAGTGCGATTTGCGACAGAGCCCAAGTCATGTCGTGTCATACAGGCCGAGCAGACACGGACGGAGCGGAGCCGTGGTACTAATGGGAGGAAGGCGACACAACGGGTGCATTGTGGAACCAGAGGAGAACACAGTACCATCACTCTCTACAGCCCTCCTACACCATGCATACCAGGAAATGAGCAAGAAATACAAGTGTACATCAAATCCACCTGAGACATTTACATTACATTTACGGCATTTGGCAGAGGCCCTTGTCCATTTATTCAACTGAGCATTTGAAGGTTCCCTTGCACGCTCTCCCAGTGTCCATGTGGGTTTCTCTTTGTTCCAGAGGGTGGACAGGCTATTCTAGGCATGAATGTGTGTGTGAATGTGCGTTCATGGTATTCTGTGATGAACTGGTGTCCCATCCAGCATTCCCGGGATAGGCTCTGGATCCACCCCAATCCTGACCCGGATAAAGTGCTTGAATGAATGTCTGGCCCCTGGTTTATAAAGGTTACGGATACTACATAGCACAAGTGTGGTGGTGTGAAGAGAGATGATCACAGCTCACCTTGCACCTGTAAAATAGCAGCATCTCAATGCAGCTGGTTTTGCCCAGTTTGAGTCATTTGACCACTTTGGAAATCATTTATGCAAGATTCCACTGCCCCACAAGGAGGGACAGGGAGGACCCTGAAGCTGCTTCAATTACAGCTCATAACCCTGGTTTTAGAACTCTTACTACTTTCTCCATCCATGCATTATTATTCCTCTCAATACTTTTCTACACACAAACATTTGCTGATTAAGTAGCAAGAGTATAACCCATTAAGAAGCCTAAAGAAGATTAAAGTCTGCATATTGGCATATTTGGTCGATCTCCTCTGTCTATTAGCATGACATTCACTCACTGATGGCTTTCACACCAGTCAAAGAACGCTGGAGAATGCTGACCTCTGCTCCTCTGGGACGCACAGCTGGAAAAGTTTGCATCCAAGCTTAGCGTGCTTGTTTGCTAACTTTCTGATCTCTGCAAAGGCAAACGAGGCAAAGGGTTTGGGACATTTACAAATATTTAGCCTGGATTTCTTGAATAAGGAGAGCCCAGTTTGATCTAAAGCACTGTTCAGACTTAATAAGCTGTCTTAGGTGTTTTTTTCGCTGACGACTTTTGATCAAATAGTCAGTTCGGGGTTGCCAAATCTGTCAAAAGCCACATGATTCCACTTCAAAACCTACCCAAGTAGCCCATGGATGACATTTTCTAATCATAATGACAGGTGCTTAGATCGCTAAATAAAAGCTATACTTATACAGTCGTCTGACTGTGCAGCATAGTGTGCAGCTTCTGCTTATTCAATCACACAAACAAAAAGAGACATGAAACAAAAAGAAAGTAAAAAGAACTAAACAAAATCTAAGCTGATTTGCATTTAGTCGATGTGTAGCAGGAATGTTTGCACATGCTGTTAGTGTTTGGGGATTCAAAAAGTCAGTCCTTTAAACAAACCTGACCAAAGGGCTGTTACACCAAATCTAAAAAAAGTGACATATTTTAATGGGGTAACCGCAAACCTGGCAACACTGGTGACTCTGCAGTCTTTTGATGTTGTCTAGGATGCATTACAGTTCACGTTACAAACGTAATGAAGACACACACCAGTCCTGGACGCATCTTCCCCCGTCCACACCTGTATTTAGTGGTGTCCACTGTTCAAATGTGAACAGAGCAAAGACTCAAAAGCACAGCATCTGGAAAGCTAGTTTCTTATGACTGATACTGCAAGGTTCACGGCCTATCAGTGTTGTTAATGAACAGATATGGGACTCACATTTTTGGT
Organism: Ictalurus punctatus; assembly: GCF_001660625.3. Taxonomy (NCBI): domain Eukaryota; kingdom Metazoa; phylum Chordata; class Actinopteri; order Siluriformes; family Ictaluridae; genus Ictalurus; species Ictalurus punctatus. The sequence goes on from NC_030421.2 coordinate 18,737,088, forward strand.
TCAAATGCCTGACTACAACCTTATGCTTAAGCCGTATCCGGCACAGCTGACTTCATTCAAAGAGGCTCAATCCCCCAACAGCTGAGTGTGCTAAACTGGGAGTGCCATGCTTCCATGTCAAAAATAAACTCAGGAGGGGTGGAGCAGGGTACTCTTGCAGAAGAAGAGATGCCCAAGTTCAACATGCAAGGTATGCGGGGTATGGGCATGCTACTCTGATTAACAGGCATTCTCAATTGCACCAAGGCAACACTGGGCGACCGTATAAATAAACTCTGTGATTCGTATCCAATCTTAGTAGCCGAGTGCGCACCTCTGGGTTTGCCTTCCATGTCCAGTACCATCTAACATATCCACTCCAGCCAAATCTCCAGAATAGAGGGAGGGATGGAGGATGAGGGTGTAGCCATCACCACTTCACTGGAATGTCGGGAATAGCACAGATATTTGGGAGTCTCGGCTGGCTCACTGTACGTTCCACGTTCCCGTTCTTCTCTTGCAATCTCAGGGGAACATGCTGGAATGTCCTTATCACACAGACCTAGAGCAACTGTACTAGTGAATGCCCCACGCACGGCAATGTGTGTTTAGATGCAATGCTGAAACCCAGAGTCAGGAATGTGCATCGCCCTCTACAGGGGTGTCCAGGATGTCCTCGCAGGGACAAATAAGCAGCCCAGCCGTAAATTCCGCAAACAACTCCGGTAGGAAACTAAAGATGTGTCTTCATATAAAAACTCACTCTTATAAGTGATTTTTAACAGCATACATTCTGATGTTTCCAGGGAGCTGGGTGTTAGTTTTGTTAAGTAACGGGACCCACTTGAGCTTCGAGTCACAGGTGAAGAAAAAAATATATCGGTGTGTTCCTCAACCGTAATCCGAAACATGACCTGAGATGGTCAGAGGAACCAAGCACGAGAATTCAACAGTTGACAAGACTCCAGAATATATACACTAAGGCTGTATGGTATGAATGTGTTACTTATATTACGACACAGGTTAAATGTTGGCCAGGATTATTTGAACCAAAATGAACGGACCGGTGGGGTAAATCAGCACCGTGCCTGTGGGGTAAATCAGTATCAGAGCCTGTGGGGTAAATCAGTATCGGAGCCTGTGGGGTAAATCAGTATCGGAGCCTGTGGGGTAAATCAGCATCGGAGCCTGTGGGGTAAACCAGCACCAAGCAGCACCGCGCCTGTGGGGTAAATCAGCATCGGAGCCTGTGGGGTAAATCAGCATCGGAGCCTGTGGGGTAAATCAGCATCGGAGCCTGTGGGGTAAATCAGCATCGGAGCCTGTGGGGTAAATCAGCACCGAGCAGCACAGAGCCTGTCGGGTAAATCAGCACACAGCCTGTCGGGTAAATCAGCACAGAGCCTGTCGGGTAAATCAGCACAGAGCCTGTCGGGTAAATCAGCACAGAGCCTGTCGGGTAAGACAGCACAGAGCCTGTCGGGTAAATCAGCACAGAGCCTGTCGGGTAAGACAGCACAGAGCCTGTCGGGTAAATCAGCACAGAGCCTGTGGGGTAAATCAGCATCGGAGCCTGTGGGGTAAATCAGCATCGGAGCCTGTGGGGTAAATCAGCATCGGAGCCTGTGGGGTAAATCAGCACCGAGCAGCACAGAGCCTGTCGGGTAAATCAGCACACAGCCTGTCGGGTAAATCAGCACAGAGCCTGTCGGGTAAATCAGCACAGAGCCTGTCGGGTAAATCAGCACAGAGCCTGTCGGGTAAGACAGCACAGAGCCTGTCGGGTAAATCAGCACAGAGCCTGTCGGGTAAATCAGCACAGAGCCTGTCGGGTAAATCAGCACAGAGCCTGTCGGGTAAATCAGCACAGAGCCTGTCGGGTAAGACAGCACAGAGCCTGTCGGGTAAATCAGCACCGAGCAGCACCAAGCCTGTCGGGTAAATCAGCACAGAGCCTGTCGGGTAAATCAGCACAGAGCCTGTCGGGTAAATCAGCACAGAGCCTGTCGGGTAAATCAGCACAGAGCCTGTCGGGTAAATCAGTATTGGAGCCTGTGGGGTAAATCAGCACCGAGCAGCACCGCGCCTGTGGGGTAAATCAGCATCGGAGCCTGTGGGGTAAATCAGCATCGAGCAGCACCAAGCCTGTCGGGTAAGACAGCACAGAGCCTGTCGGGTAAATCAGCACAGAGCCTGTCGGGTAAATCAGCACAGAGCCTGTCGGGTAAATCAGCACAGAGCCTGTCGGGTAAGACAGCACAGAGCCTGTCGGGTAAGACAGCACAGAGCCTGTCGGGTAAATCAGCTCAGAGCCTGTCGGGTAAATCAGCTCAGAGCCTGTCGGGTAAATCAGCTCAGAGCCTGTCGGGTAAATCAGCTCAGAGCCTGTCGGGTAAGACAGCACAGAGCCTGTCGGGTAAATCAGTATCCGAGCCTGTGGGGTAAATCAGTATCCGAGCCTGTGGGGTAAGTCAGTACCGAGCCGGGGGGTAAATCAGTACCAGACCTGTGGGGTAAGTCAGTACCGAGCCTGTGGGGTAAGTCAGTACCGAGCCGGGGGGTAAATCAGTACCAGACCCGTGGGGTAAATCAGTACCAGACCCGTGGGGTAAATCAGTACCAGACCCGTGGGGTAAATCAGTACCAGACCCGTGGGGTAAATCAGTACCAGACCCGTGGGGTAAATCAGTACCAGACCTGTGGGGTAAATCAGTACCTACCATCGGGCAGTTCCCGGTCGCTTATGTGCTGCAGGTACGGCCCGGTGTCTTCACTGAGGTCCGCGTTTATCGGGTAGTCCTCGAGGCGCTCGGTGGGCCGCGGGAGTTTCGGACTTGCGTTGGGAGACACGCAGCAAGACACTGTATTCCCCATAATGCACCGCGCTCAGTGCCGAGCCCCAAACCCAGTTCCTGTGAAATTCACACCGCGCTCACTCCACACATCACTGCTTCATCGGAAAACACAGCAAGACGGGGCTTCGGGTAAACTCGGCTCGGTGCTCGCTCAACACACACATACATACATACATATATATATATACACACACACATACACACACAGTTTACTGCGCTAACCGGCCAGCACGAGCAGCGGGGCTCCGGCGTGTGTATGCGACTGTGCGCGCTCTCATTCGGACACGTTACGGGAGCGCGTGCGCGCGGCACTCGGGATAAACAAAGCTGGCTAATTTAATCCAGCTAACTACCTACCGCTTCCGTCTAATCCTAGGATCCATAAAAACTGCGCGCTACATATCAGTTTCACACACAGCTCTCTGAACTGTCACTAGCTAATCTGTCCATTGTTATCCATTTAGCCTATACGCTAATTCCGCTAGCTAATATTCATTATTTCTGAATGGGCGGTCAGTTAGCCTTCAAGCTAGCTGGCTAGTCTGTCCCTTTAACTGACTCGACTGTAAAGTTCTGAGCGTCGCAGCGCTTTGGACAGGTAAATTAGCGAAGAGCATATATATAGCGATACGCTCCTCAACCTGGCAGTTTCAACCGGTACAGTCCGATAGAGAGTCGGGGCTCGGTTCCGGATCCCCCCGCCCCTCCCGAGTCTCAGCGCCGAGGCCTCGGCTTTAACACCGTCCACGGGCTGCTCTTCCGCTCCGGAACAAATGAATGGACAAACTCCCGCTGTTCCAGCTGCGAGAAATCAACAGTATCTTTTCTTTTCTTATTTCTTTTTTTTTTTTTTTTCGAAGTTCAAATCCTCGCACCGGGTCTTTTCTTTAGGTTCCGTCTTGTTATCCCCTCCTCCACTCCACCGGCCAGTATCGCAATCCGTTGCCCGTCGCCGCCATCTGTTCCGCCACCGAAGCCACCAGGACCCGCCTCCTTTAAAATTCCATCAATTTCTATTGGCCGCCTAATCATAACAAACGCAGAATGGTGTGTTATTGGCTGAAATCTATGCCACTCAAAAAAAAAAGTTCTGGTCATTGGCTTGAAACCCACCCGTATACCCAGAAACTCTACATACAGGACAGGGATCTTTCCAGTTGAACCCGTCTTCTGTGTGTAGTAGTGATGGGGATCCCGGCTCTGTTCACTGATTCACATCATTTGGCTCAGCTCACTAATAAGAGTCGACTCTTTCGGCTCCAAAACGTCTCATTGCTATTTTTTTCTAAACCAGACACAAGTTTTTGATATTTTGATTAGAGATTGTTCCCCTTTGCTTATCGTGCTGAAAAACCCCCAAGTAGAAACCCTTATAGAATTTGTAATGGTGTTAATTGTTATAATGGGAATTGTATTGGTTTTAATGGAAACTGTAATGTTTCCTGGGGGTCTCTACTGGTAATTTGTTGCCTTCTGTTGGTGGCATGTTATGTCTAGTGGATACCATTAAGGATCAATTATGGTAATTGAAATGGTTTTATTGGCTAGCTGATGGTTTATAATGGTGTTTGTAGTGGAAACTGTTAGAATTTCTGTGATGGTTTTCTTTAATTAACAAGATAACACTTAATTTTTTATTCATCCATCCATCTTCTACCGCTTACTCCTTTTGAGGGTCACGGGGAACCTGGAGCCTATCCTAGGGAGCATCAGGCACAAGGTGGGGTACACCCTGGACAGGGTGCCAGTCCATCGCAGGGCACAATCACATACACACTCATTCATACACTATGGACACTTTAGACATGCCAATCAGCCTACCATGCATGTCTTTGGACTGGGGGAGGAAACCCCCGCAGCACGGGGAGAACATGCAAACTCCGCACACACATGGCCCCGACGGGACTCGAACCTGGAGGTATGAGGCGAACGTGCTAACCACTAAACCACCGTGCGCCCTTAATTTTTTATTACATCTCGTAAAATCATTTTCAATAATTTTAAAGTAGCATAATGAGTGTGCATATAATGAGCTTCCATTCATCCATGTTATTGCGTCTGGGCTTCATTAAGTAGATACATGTTGAGTCACACACATTGCAGCATTGCTCATATACACATCTTATAGTCATACAGACAAACTTATCAACCTCATCGATTCTCGTTTTGGTCCCTGTGCTGCCCCATCATCAGGTCTGTCTGTGCTGCTTAATGACAACTAGTGCTGCTTTGAACCACATCTAATTCTACAGATCTGATAATAAATAAATAAATAAATATAAATAAATAAAACTAGGATAGACATGTGACTTGAATTAAATGCCAGTTCCATGACTTCCTGAGAAATATGCTGGACCATTAATATCTGTGATGTGTCCAGTGTTTTTTTTTTTTTAATGGGACACTAAAGTCAGTGAAGTCATGATGCGCATGACATTAGCAGTGACTAAAACCAACGTTTGAGTAACCCCTAAAATAGCACCAAAAAAAAAAAAAAATCACATGATGGTCACAATTCTAATGTAATCTAATTTGTTTTCAACTCTTCTTGATATTACCATATTTAAATAAGACCTACTTATAATAGTGATAAAGGCAATAATAAGGGGTTTAACAGCTCTTCCACAAAAGCTAAAAGATAAGAAGGCTTTTCAAAGGGTTTACATTTTACAAAGTGTAGAAAAATTGCAAAGGGAGCATATTTGGATGAAAAAAGGGAGAAAAAACCCACACGCACAATCAAGACCTAAAACAAGTTCTGGTTATAATCCAATATTAATAATCCACTTCCCGTTATATTATCAGCGCAGAGAAGTGAAGAAATGCCTTCGGTGAAATGTATAAGAAGCGACATCTTCATCCTAGAATAAGTTCAGTTATTTAATCTTTATCTGCAGGGACTGAACAGTTTCTCGGGCAGAGTGGTGAAGCTGTAGCTGCAGGCTTCAGGGAGCTTCAGAGTGTTCACCTGTCAGAAAATAATTGGTTTTGTGGAGGAGATCAGGTTCAAGGTGTCCTGTGTCAAATTGCATATGCTTTTTTTTTTGGCAAGCGTTCAAATCTGTATGGAGAAAGCTTGCTGGTGAGAGAATACTTGAATACGGTGATACAAATGACACTGTGGGCAGAAAGTCAACTGGGGCAGCGTAATAATGGGTTTGTAGCTCCTTGATCAAACACAAACTTTGGTATAGTATCAGAGTTATGCTTCTTGGGTAAAACAGTAAGGGTTAAGTACAATATGAATGTTCTGGTTGTCTTCTGTTTTTGTTTATTTTTTGTTTTGATTTTTTACTTACTGGATCATTGTGCTCTCATTGTGGTTGTATTCTTTGATGGATTTCTACTTCAAATCAAATTGATGTTGTGGTAAATGGCATTGCTGGGTGCAAACCACCGAGAAGTGCCAGATGAAACCAGCTTTGATTTATTCTATTACACCACAGTATTGTTGAATTCCGGAGGTGTTGATTTATTATATATAAGAGCAGCACTGACAGGAGGCAAATCAAAGGTTTATATTAATGCACTTTATCTCTGTTTTGTAGTAACTATTATGGGGACTTACACGGCAGATGCTCCACATAAAAGGATAAAAAAAACAAAAAAACGTGTGTACTGTTGATGCGTTGAAGTTTTCTTTGAGGAGATGCTTATTTAGAGTCGGTTAGAGGAAACACTGTAAGCTTTCAGACATGGGAAAGCCTTCAGAATGAAGGACATTTGTCAGTAACATGACAAGTTGCATGTTTTTTTTTTTTTTTTGTCTTTAGTAAGTACAAGAGAGAGAGAAAAAAGGAGAGGCTGGTGATGGAACGACGGTTTATAGCTGTTATAAGTAAGGGATAATCCACGGCTAGGTGTGCATTAAACGATTTTAATACACGAAGTGGAGGCAAAGAACCACCTGACGTGAAGCTGGATTATCCCGCTTATATCATGGTCACTTTCCAGCACTGACGAGCAAAATTTCACTGAAAGGATAAAAATAACGGTTAATTTTCGTTAGTTATTTGATATACGGGTCGTTAGATCTATAATTCTGCCCACTCGAAATAATACACAGATATAAAGTACTGAGATATGATTACATTCATTGGAATGAATTATAATAAATAGTTATTAGAAAGAGAGAGAGATTGTGCGTGCGAGAATTACCTGCGTCTGTGCCGTGTCTCTACCAATAATGAAGCTGTGAGTTTAACTACTGTATGTTACTATGGTTACAGTTGTTTATAGGCAGCATATAAATTTAGTACGGTGATTAAACTGACTGGAACGACCTGCGTATTAAATTGGTTTGAACACACACCTTCCAGCCAATCAGAATCGAGTATTTAGACAGACCATGGCATAACGCAAATGATAACGGACCTAACTTGTTGGGAGCATGTACAGTAAACGTGACTATAATCAGATGAAAAGTATGTACTGTTGTTCTTTAATAAATGAAAAATTGTTATAGTTGGTAAATGGATGTGGTCTAAGAGGAATAAAACACTGTGACGGTAACACTTCGGAACGGACCGTATCACATGACTGATTCTTTTCTATAAAAAAAGCATGCCCCGTCATGTTTTATTCCTCTACTTAATATTTCAAACTTTTCAGGAAACAAACAAACAAATGAACAAACAAAGAGAGAGAATCGGTTTCCACACACTTGTTTTATATGAAATAGCTGCCAAAAATGCAACAGTCATGGTAGACTAACAACATATATTTGTACCCTCTATTTATGTGTTGATGCATCAAATACAAAGACATTAAATCCATATCCATTGTGACGCGATGCAAAAATAACCATAGCGATATCAAAGTTAAAAAATGATATACAAAACAAGTTTAAACATGCTGTAGTGACAGATAATAATACTCGTTATACAGTATGCTATTCATTAGTATTCAACCGCTTAAGACAAAGCAAAAGTTAACATATCTGTGTATATAAAAACAATGGCAGAAGATTGCAAGTCCGTGACATTTAAAAATCTTTATAATATTTCATCGTATCTATTCACTGTTTACGCAAACCGAATGCCCGAATTAAGCCCACTGTAACACTTTGTGCTTGAGTGGAAAAGAAGCAGCCCTGATCAGTACATCAACATCCTGTTAGCCTTGATTTCAACCAAGTACAGCAAACACACTTGGATCCTCTCTCTCTCTCTCTCTCTCTCTCTCTCTCTCTCTCTCTCTCTCTCTCTCACACACACACACACGCACACACAAACAGAAACCTAGCTATTGCCAAACTGCACATACTAGACACATCCACATTCTCCCTTTTGTGTCGCCTCGTCACAGTCCGCCCTCAGACACACCAGCGCTTGCAGAAATATTAGCAAATACGGTTTGACTCAGAGGCGCAATAGTTGCTTAAATTCTAGAAAGAATTTAAGCAATGAGGAATGTGTTCGCTTATTCTGAAGGGAACGCAAAATAACTTGATTTAGAACAAGTTTAATATCCAAAAGAAGGGGAAACGCCAGATCCAGTGCAGCGGATCACTATTGGATTGAAGCAAGGCTTCTCTCTTAACAAAATGCAGTAACCGACTAAACCCAGAATTTACATGACTAGAATAGTTTCCTATACACAATACAAATATTTTCATTTATAAATGCCTTAAATTCTCTTGATCTGTTTTCATACAGTTATTTTATAAGGCATCAAAATTAAATTCAACAATATTTTACAGTAGAAATGTGTGTAGGTAGGCAACCCCCCGCCCCCCAACCCCCCTCCAAAACCACTAACTCAAACATTTGACACCAAATATTAGTAACAGTCAGACAAATATAGCTCAAAATCTGATGCTTGAGGGAAAATGTTTCTCATTCCAACTTCTACATTCCTAACTGACCCTCAACAGCCAGAGATTTTTAAAGTAAACTTAAATAGCATAACTGAGTTGCTTGTGCCTCTTGCATTATATTCCGATTTGTTACATTTTTCCAACAAACCTAAGGAGCTTAACAGGAGAACAGAGTCAGGGAATTGTTAAAGTCCTAGAACACCTTTACCCGATATATTAGTAAAGACATGATCCATTGGTGCAGAGATTTTGGCCAGGGGGTTCACGTTCACGCCCCTGTGTGTTCATGGGAATTTCCAGGCAGTTTGAAACGTTCAGTTTTTTGTTTTTTTTGTTTTTTTGAAAGTATATTTAGAAAACATGCGTTCCTTCCAAGGAGAGCTCACACACAGTCTCTGTACATGTACACTGAAGTCCACCAAGGACAAACGTGGACGAGGATGTTACTCGGATTTATGGCAGTACAGGTCTTTGAGAGCTTTCAGTTCTTCAATGAGAGTTTTGTTCTGGTTCTCCAAAACAGCCACGCGGTTCTCCAGACACTTCACGTATTCCTTCTTCTTCCGGCGGCACTCTCGGGCTGCCTCCCTGTTGAGACAGACGGAGCTCTAATCAGTGTGTATTAATGACAACTCTCCATCTGATGCAGTTTAGTGGAAATGATATCCCTTACTGTAAGTGTGATTTGAAGCCAAAGTACACCACACATAGACATTATGATCATTTTAAAAAAACCCACACACACATACACACACACGTGAGAAGTATAATCTGCTGATACTGGATGCAAAAGAAAAATACTATATACTCAAGGCAGATTTATATCCTTCTCCGTTAACATGTAGGGGGGGGTGGGTAAACGTGGCATGCAGAGACGTGCTATTTCTCAGTTCTCCCATGAGTTAATTACACACGCGTGTATTTTTGGTGCGAAACTTTAAATGAGTTTTAATTGAGTGTTTATAATTAAATCACGGGATTGGTTCAAAACAAAATGATGCTTGTGCGATCTTCTATTTATTATTCATACAGTGAAATATGAAATTCACATCGTTTTTTGGCCCTTCTTTGCTGTGTAATTCGGAAAATTCTGGCGTTATTCATGGGACAGCGCCTCCTAGAGGACTTGCTCATGTTACGTGCTAGTATGAATGACCCTGTGCTCTGACCCCAACTTCCTAACATGCTGGGGTATGTGGAAAAAAAAGAATTTCACTGTGCTGTAATGTATAAGTGATTAATAAAGACTCATTATAAATGGGCCCTGAATTTCATTAATAAATGCCTGTACCTGTTCTTCATGAGGCGCACTTCTCGTTTGCGCGTGGCCTCCTCAGCACCTCCTTGGCTGGGCAGAGCAGGCGACGAGGCCATGACCACTCCAGGGCCAATGGTACTCGCTGCTGCTGTGCGGATCTGATACGCCTGAACGTCTCCTGAAGCAGCTGTAGAAAGACAGGCGCAAAGGCGTATTCAGCGATTTTAGCAGACAAGGCTAGTGTTTCAGCTACCTCGTAAGTGTGTATTCCTATTACAGCAGCTCACCTTGCACCACCACTTGGTTGCTGGGCACCAGGATCTGCTGCCCGTCGCTCGTCTGGGCATACTGCAGGATAGTGGTGCCCGGCTGTGCAGCTGCCGCGTTCGTCATGGTCAGAGTTTGTAGACCTTGCACGCCGTCTGTGCCGTTATTGGCCAGCTGGATGGCTCCGCCCTGTGTGATGGCAACTAGGAAATACAGAGACACAAGTGTGAACAGTTTTCTCAGAGTCGTCACTGTGAAAGTGTACAACCCCAATTCCGAAAAAGTTGGGACAGTATGGACCATGCTAATGAAAACAGAGGAGTGATTTGTAAGTGTACTCTGACTTGTATTTCAATAAGAAATGTATACAGATAATGTATTTGATGTTTTACCTAATCAACTGCATAGTTTATTTGAAGATAAAGGTTTATTTTGAAATTGATGCACATTCCAAACACATTATAAAAAGGTTGGGACGTGCCGATTTAGGACTAATAGTGATGTGACAAGTTGAAATAAGAAGGTGATGTGAAACAGGTGAAGCAATTGTCTAATCATAGTATATATAAGAAGCCTCCAAAAAAGGCCTAGTCGTTCAAGAGCAAGGATGGGTCGAGGCTCGCCAATCTGCCAACAGATGCGTCAACAAATAATCCAACACTTTGAGAACAACATTCCCCAAAGATAAATCGGTAGGATTTTGTGCATTTCTCCTTCTACAGTGCATAATATAATTAAAAGATTCAAGGAATCCGGTCAAATCTCAGTGAGTAAAGGGCAAGGCCGAAAACCACTTCTGAATGTGCGTGATCTATGATCCCTCAGACATCACTGTCTTAAAAACCATCATGAATCTGTAATGGTTATCCTGACATCGGGAATACTTTGGTAAACCTTTGTCAGTCAACACCATTCGCCGCTGCATCCACAGATGCAAGTTAAGGCTTTACTATGCAAAGCAGAAGGCATACATCAACACTGTCCAGGAGTGCCGCCGACTTCTCTGGTGTCAGTCTCATCTGAGACGGACAGTAGCACAGTGGAATTGTGTTTTGTGGTCCACTGCAAATAGTTTTTGGATTAAACAGCCATCGTGTTCTCTGGGCCAAAGAGGAAAAGGACCATTCAAGCTGTTATCAGCATCAGGTCCAAAAGCCAGCGTGTGTCATGGTATGGGGGTGTGTCAGTGCCCATGGCATGGGTAACCAGCACATCTGTGAGGGCACCATTAATGCAGAAAGATATGTACACATTTTGGAGCAACATATGCTGCCATACAGAGCAGGACAATGCCAAACCACATTCTGCCCAGATTACAAGCGCATGGTTGCATAAGCAGAGAGTGCGGGTGCTAGCATGGCCTGCCTGCAGTCCTGAACCGTCATTTTCAAATGACTTTGTTTTTTTGCATTTTCCATACTGTCACAACTTTTTTGGAATTGGGGTTGTAGAATACAGGTCACTAGTGACACTGAAACATACTGTACTGGCCACTGCTGGTCTGATAAATGGGGGTTGGTACGGTAACTGTAGTGATGGCAGGTGCAGCGTCTTCCTCGGATTTCTCCTCTTCAATTCTTGGTACTCCTGGGGCATCTGACGACAAATCGTTCAGAATCTTCCTGTGGGCCGAAAGGGAGCAAACGCAACATTAGCCTTCGAACGCACAACACCGCTATGTGCAGATAACAGCAATACTGCTGCGTGCCTACATACCTGTAAGAAGGGCGTCTGGAGAGGATCTCTCTGCGTTTCTGAGAGTCAGTCACGCTGTCCACGGACTCCTGCGAGTCCTCGCTCTCCGCCACTGTAGAAATCTGACCACAGTGTAAAGAGTTGGTCACAAAAAGTGTGTGTTCACATACACTCATAATGCAATCATTAGCTGATTTTGGTACTTACAACTTTATTTAAGTGGTCGTTTAAATCTATATCAGTTCAAAGCTGTTTGTCATATTTCAAGAAAGTTCTACCAAACACAATTACATTTTTAAAAAAAAGACGGTTTACATACACACGTTGTCTACACAAAGAAAACTAAATGATGTTGCCTTTATCAATTATACCTAGTCAATAAAATACTTTAATTAAAGCCAATTGAATTTTTTTTTCAAAAAGCTTGCAAGTATTTATCACCTCACTACTGGAAAATATTAGCAGGTTGTGTAGCATCCCACATGAGTCATTCCAGCATTAAGCTTAAAGAATACTTCATCCAAAAATGATAATGTGACTTGTCCTGTCTCACTCTGTGCCAAAAAGCTCTCGTCTTTCTTTACAATGTGCTTCGGTCATTAAAATCAGAGACTGACCTGAACTGCCTGCACTTGTGGGGACTGGATGACGGAGGGCTGTGCTGCCTGGATCACTCCGTGCACTTGCACTGTCTGCCCGTTAGGCAACTGCACCAGGGTGACGGTGGGGGCGGTGGCGGTGGCATGTCCTGCACCCACGGTCACCTACACACAGAAATAAAAATCTCATTCAGGACACACACACACAAACCCACCCACCCACACAAACAAACACCCACCCACCCACACACCAAGTGAACATGATGACACTGATTGATGAGCAGGCTTGCGCTGCTCGTGGTTACCTGAGTGAGCGTGGCGATCTGGGCCTGGGTGATCTGCTGGGCCTCAGTCTCAGCCACAGCCGTGTCTGCACCCTGCTGGGCCTCCGCTCCCGCCTCCATGGTCATCGAGTTAGTTATCTGCAGACACGACACATCACATTATGTACCAGAGCTCGTCGTTACACGGTTGCAGGATCATTCTAACACTGATTTTAACATACTGCCGCCAATCGCCACTACTCTATCACCTCTGCCGTGTGTAACGTCTCTTATGCATTTCTATTCTCAATATTCCTACAGTATGGTTCAGTCCTGCCTCTTTCATATGGGGTCTCCATTGTTCCGTCTCTCCATTGTATGCTTGTTTGTGCTTTGGTGCAAGATTGAATCATGGCCTTTGAGGCTCATTAGTAAGCTTTTGGTTATGCCGTAGGAGTACAGCGAAAAGCTTAAACTGAATAACTACAGAATTAGGAAAAAAACTAACTCCTTGACACTTTTACGGAGTACATTCATTTTTACAATTTATTTAGTAATATTCCATCCCAATGTTATTCATATTCATAATAGTTTTTTAACATTAGTGCTGCATGCCACTCATTTTACGTAACATAATAATAAATACCAATTTTTTTTTTAATAATAACAGGCTTTATTTTCCAAAAAACATTTACCCAAAACGCACATTCCACCAAAGAGCTTCTTTTTAAACAACAATGGAGACTCCACTACCAATCAACAGTAACGTGGACGTATTTGAATTTGACAGCAATGGGCGAATTGTTCCTGATGAAATACACTGTATGGCCAAAAGTTTGTGGACACCTGATCATCACACCCATATGTGGTTCTTCCCCAAACAATTATCTAGAACGTCTTCGTGTGCTGTAGCATTACAATATCCCTTCACTGCAACTAAGAGGTCCAAACCTGTTCCACCATGACAATTCCCCGGTGCACAAAGCGAGCTCCATGAAGACATGGTTTGCTAAGGTTGATGTGGAAGAACTCGAGTGTCCTGCACAGAGCCCTGACCTCAACCTCACTGAACACATTTTGTTATGAACTGGAACGCCGACTGCACCCTGATATCATTACCTGATCTCACTAATGCTCTTGTGGCTGAATGAGCACAAATCCCCCACAGCCACGCCCCAGAATCTAGTAGAAAGCCGTCCCAGAATAGTGGAGGTTATTATAACAGCAAAGAGGGGACTAAATTTGGAATGGGATGTTCAACAAATACATGTGATGGTCAGGTGTCCACAAACTTTTGGCCACACCGTGTACTTTACACTAGGACGTTCACCAGGTTATGTTTCTGAATTCTTTTTTACGGGAATAAAAACAAAAAACAAAACACATTTTAGCTGGTAGAAAAAAAACAAATGCACACTTACAAGCACGGGTACTCTATTTAACGGTATGCTTTCATTTCCCTTCATTGAGTCTTATCTGTTTCCTCTGACGACATGAGGAAGTTTTCCTGACCCCTGACTAAACTGTTACATCCCGCTGGTACACTGAACAGATTTCCTCCCTAATGCTTCTATGTATTATAAAAGGTACCTCTGCTGAGACTGACCATCATTTTCAATGGCCATTTAATTATTTATTCATGTATGCATTTGATACAATTCAGGTTATATATTCTGCATTCTGTGAGAAACTGATTAAGGATCAAGTACAGTTTTAGATTTCAACTCGTTCAGCCTGTTTTCCTTCACAGAGGCTGAAGTGTTTTTTTTTTTTTTAATGAACACCTTCAATCACACAATAGTTATGCAAAGTATTCCCATCTGGGAAGTCATCCAGGAAATTGGTCTACATAACTGTTCTCTGGAGTTTTCCTGCTTTGTTCATGCATCAGGGACTGTATGTTCGTGCATGTTTAAATACCGTCAGGTACATTAATACGCACTGAATATTACAGCCACTTGTGATCGTGTTCTCAAAAGCAGACAAGACAACGGTTATAAATCGTCGCTAATTTCCGAAATGTCCACCTTTCTAAAGCGTCGTCTTTATTTAGAACTGCAATCTGTTTGTCCTACATCCAGCACAAGCCTGCTGACGGCCTCTTCCTTCCGCTGGGAAGAAGCACAGCAGCGAATCGATGCTTTCAACCTTGGTGAACTTTAAAGCAGCTCCTGTGTGCTGAGACAGGAAGACTGCGCTGCTGTCACAGGCTCCTGTTAGTGGTGCGTACGTATAGCTAAACAAACTGCAGAGCAGATTTTGCATAACCTTTTTTCTCTGTGATAAAAAAAAAAAAAAACAGGAAAAGCAGGCCTGGGTTAGTATTCAAACCCAAATAAGGGTGTAGTTTCATTCTGATCAGTGAGAGAGAGAGACGTGGTGTAAAATAACCTGAACCGGGATTCCCTGACACTTCACTGCATCTGGTTTTAGACTAAAAGACTGCTGCTAGCAGTTTAGTGTAGTCCATGACCTGGGCGAAGCCTATAGGCCTCTCAAATAAAAAATGCCAAGGTTAGAAAGTACCATTAACTGCAGTCCTTTAGGGCTGACACACATCAGTCCAAAAGTCTGAAACCACATTGAAAATATGGGATTTGTATTTATTTATTTTACTTAAAAATAAAGTTTTAGAATGTAAAAGATTTTTACTCAAAGAAAGGAAAATGTTCAATATACAAGATTCTGCATTATTGAATAAAATTTTATTTGTTTAGCGCTTTTAACAATGGACATTGTCTCAAAGCAGCTTTACAGAAATATATAAACACAGGATACAGATTGTAAGTGTGAATTTAACCCTATTGGGCAAGACGGTGACGACGGTGGCAAGGAAAAACTCCCTAAGATGATATGAGGAAGAAACCTTGACACTCTTTCTCAGCACCTCCAGGATTTCGCGATCGCAGAAATGAACGCAAAATTAAGCAAACTCCACAAAATTTGGAGGAGTGTGCAATTTTTCAAAATTACCGCAGAGTTGGACCAAGAAGTGACATCAGGTGACATCGTCACAACGCGCATTCAGCCAAAACCCTCATTGGTTCACGTGTGTTGAACATGAGTACAGCTAAAAGTGCTCATTTACCAACAAACATCACTGCGAAAGACAATTTCAGGTAATTGCAATTTCGCCAATTCTAGCAGTTTTCTGCAAAAAAAGAAAAGAAAAAAAAAGCACAGAAAAACTCTGCTGCAGATTTTTTTTTTCCCCCAAACTTTGCGATGCAATTTGCAAAGTCAAGCGTTTTGGTGGCAACAACCACAAAAAAAAAAAAAAAAAACAAAAAAAAAAAAAAAAAAAACCCTCCTGTACAGACAGATTTCTAGTTCACTATTTGAAGTTAAACAAATTTGTGATAGATGCTAAGTCTGAGTCTTATCCCTTTTAGTGACACGCATGTTCAGAAGTCACCACGATAGATTTGATCTAGCACGGACAGTCAAAAATATACACAAATTTGTGAAATCCATGCAAACTTGAGTGAATGCGGTCATTAAATTGGGGGGGGGGGGGGGGGGGGGGGATAACAATTACTAAGAATTTCTGAAATGCATGAAAATATTTCTGAGAATTTACTTCTCACTCACGTGTAATGAAAAAGTTTGAATTAAATTAGAAAAGAATGTTAAATAGAAGGATTTTCACAGATGGCCTCAGACATTTAGACCCGACTGGACTGTGCTGTATGTATGGAAAATGGTTTTCTGCATGTTTTCCTTTGTATAAAGGACACACTCTTCTCTATCTTCTCCTACCGAAACCATTTTAAATGTAAAAAAAAAAAAATACAATTTAAACTGCATTTGAAAGGATGTGTCAGAGACTTTCGGGGTTTGTTACCTATTATACAGGAAACACCTACAAAAATGTTAGTCATACCTACTAATGATCAAGCACCCTACAACAAGCGCTAATAATAAAAGTCCAAACTATTTGTTTGTATTAAAATGAGGCGCGTGTGGAATTTTTAATGTGACGACCATAAAGTCTGCACATTGTGATCATTCCCCTTGCAAAAAACACTCTCAGCGATTTATACAGAGACCGCACAGAATCCTGTACAAATTGATTAGGATTACTACAGCCGTCCTCCAGCAACGCCACATAACAGCCATATGCCCAGAAATCTTATCCCAACAGAACAGTTCTTATGACTACAATCATCTGGTATGATCCTGTGTGCTATATGGGAGATCACATTTTGAGACATTGAGAGTCTCGGAACGGCTAATCTGATTGCCCTGTAGATTAACGTCAGCGAGCCAAGCAGGCAACGGATATGCAACAGGAGTTAAAGAAATCCTTCATCTCGTACAGGATGCAGAGTACAAACCAGCTATCTGTGTAGCAATGCAATAAGCTGCGTTCACGTCATGTCTTAATTGCCGTACTTACCGGATTGCGACTCGTTAAAAGCGTTCACGTCCTCGTAGAACTCGTAATTGCAATGTGCAGACTCATTTTAGAATTTTCTGAGAGCCCTGACGTGTACCACCTGACCGCTAGAACGCCACAAAACTACAAATGGTGGCGGTTTCAGCAGTAAAATGTAGCTAAGCGGTTAACTCGTGATATTTCTGGGTAATAATTCATATAATTGACTAAAGGAAAAAGAGACACGATTATAACACTTTTACACAAAAATATCATTGTTCATACTGCTGCTAGTTATTATTTTATCAGCGTTGCTGTTTGTTTAGGTTTGCAACAACACATTACCAAGGTTAATAAACAACCTGTATACCAATACCAATTAATAATCATGTTATTGTCACCTGATGTGCTTTCTGTGTTTTTCAATATTTAGCAAGTGCATAAAAAATGTTTTTTTTTTTTTTAATGTTGTAATGATGTATTTTTCAGTTGTGAACATCCTCATCTCACACGGATTCACTTTGGCATAGAGAAACAGATCATATCCCGAGTCTGAGGACGTGAACAGCACTGAGTAGGACGTCCAGGGTGTCATCTAGTAATTACGGTAATCCCGGTACGCTGTGAACGCAGCCATAAATTCAAGTGATCAATATTTTGTGCTTCTGCCAACTTCATGGCCTTAAATGAGCCATGGGTTCACGGAGATATCTACGGACAGGAACGGTATCTTAAAATGACTAAGAATAACTTCTTTTTTTTATTATTATTAAATGTGATTTAATTAAATGTGATAACATTGTAGTTAAGGGTTAGGTTACATAGTTTGAGGCTCAACAGCTACTAGATGTACTGTTCTGAATCATCTCATCATCTAACAGGTGTGTCATATTGTCATTACATGCTTGGTGACAGAAAGGAAGAACAGAAACTGGAACTTATAAGCCATCTATCTATCTATCGATCGATCATCTGTAGATACGACACGGCTACATCATGCAGGAGTTTGTTGAGACCGGACAGCACACCAATCTACGGGCAAACTCTCAGCACGAATCCTTTAAACGAGCTCATGAACGGGTGCAGGACGGATCTGCGCTCTTAGACAAAAACGGTGCTATTCCTTATTGCCGGCGTGGACAACTTTAACATCGGTCTTTCACCTGGAAATGTCCATGTACACCTTTAAATATGATTATAACTTCATAAATGGACCTAATAGGTTAGTTTTTTTTTTTTTTTTTGGAGTAAAGCTTTAAAAGCTACTCTACATACATCTTTCTTTTGTAACAGATACATAGTAAAAATACAAATGGTGTACAGTTGATGGCCAATGCTCAGACTTGACGACTGTGCTTTCTGAGAGCTTGAGGTTCTGCTGATGGATCTGTTCTCTCTCTCTCACACACCTTCATTTTCACCATCACTGCCACTGAGATTTCT
The DNA here is from genome assembly GCF_001660625.3 of Ictalurus punctatus. NCBI lineage: Eukaryota > Metazoa > Chordata > Actinopteri > Siluriformes > Ictaluridae > Ictalurus > Ictalurus punctatus. Next base: position 18,755,643 of record NC_030421.2, read on the forward strand.
GCACACGGTGAACGATCTCAGAAATGATTTCCACAGAAGATGAAATACTTTAATGACCATCATAAAAAAACCCCAAACATTAACAGTCCACTGATTCTTGTACTTTAATTAAACATCTCAAGTGTTCATTTCTGTGGAAAAAGCACCATTTTCTACAGCACTGCTACGTAGTGTTCATTTATTACCATTTTGAAAACGCATTTAAGGTTTATTATTATTATTACTAAAACACCGCCCCCCCCCCCAAAAAAAAGTCGCACTAATCTGGGCCTGGCTGCACTACACTTATACTCCTGCCAATATTTTAACTCCAAGTGCTTTTAGACACTAGCCACCTAGCCTGCTATTTATAATCCAACCAGCACATAAAATGCAAATGCGGTGCTCAGTTGTGGACTTGACTAGAATATAACATAAAAGATAAAGAGTCTTGCGTCATATTTCAACAAACAAACAAATATTTCACCTATTAAAAGCGACTAGTTTGGCTGCCTAGTGACCTAGAAAGCGTGGTAAAATTCTAGCACCTTGCTAACGGAGGGTGGCTAGTCAGGTTAGCCTGACGAAACGCTTACACCCGGAGATGACACAACGAGATCAAACACACACGCACATCATTGTTTGCTCGTTTCCGCTGCGCCCTAAACTGTGCTATTGACTCGACATTTCCCCCCTCTGCTATGTAACACAGCCCGTTCCTCCGTTCCTGGAGTCCACAGTCTCCCCTCCCTCCGTGCTTGTACAACAACCCCGCCGCCATGATCTCTTTGTTTCCTACGGGCCGAACCCGACCCGAGCTCTGTCTTATCTGGGACATGCCCGCGCTCTCCCTCCCCGCCGGGACACTTTGTCTTCTCTTACCGATACACACTCCTTCCGTCACTCGCGAGCCCTCGGAGCTCCACTTTTATTCGGGCCGACACGTAAGAGACCGCGTCAGGCTACACCTCCGCCGCGTCACCGACAACAACAACGACACACTCGGAACTGGGGAGACGGAAAGCCGATCAGAGCGAGCGCCTGAGCCGAGCGTGACCGAAGCGCACACGGAACTTGCCGAACGGCGAACGAAGATTGCCGAAGTCGGCTCGAGTGGAAGCGAAATTGTACGAAAGCTATCGAAGATCAACGAAGATTAAAGTAAAAAGGATTCTCGAGAATGATGGATTTTAGGCAAGATTAGTTGAATTTAGTCAAGTTTAGGTAAAAAATGTTGGGTTAAAAAGATTTTAATCATTATTATATTCATTGAGCCCGCCCACCACGCCCATATAAACAAAGCTCCGCCCCCAGAGACCGGTCTGTAGAATGAAACTAATTAACGTACATCACAAATTCGGCTCATAATGATTTGCGAAAATGTTCAAGAGAGCCTTTTCTGATTAGTTTAGTAAAACCAGCCATTCGGACAAGCGCAGTACTGCGTTCACACACACACACACACACACACACACACACACACACACACACACACACAGTGTATATATACAGTGTATGTATGTATCCACCCATTTTACAAACCTGTGTAGTATAAGCATCCTATACAGGGTCACAGGGGAGCCTGGAGCCTATCCCAGGGAACTTGGGGTACAAGGTCAACACCAACCCATCAGGGCACAATTGCGCACATATTCACGCACTACAGACACTTTGGGAATGCCAAAGAGCATCTCTTTGGACTGGGGGAGGAAACTGGAGTACCCAAAGGAAATCCCTGAAGCACACGCACACAAGGCAGAGGTGGGATTCGAAGCTGCAACCCCAGTGGTGCGAGACTACACTAACCCATACACTCACCATTTTATTAGGAACACCTGTACACCTACACATTCATGCAGTCATCCAATCAGCCAATCATGTGGCAGATGTTTGATGTGAACATTATGTGAAGTTCCTTACCTGCAGCTGCATGATTTTATGCATTGTGCTGTTGCCACATGATTAGCTGATTAGATAACTGCAGGTGTACAGGTGTTCCTAATAAAGCGGACGTTGACTAACAAGAAGCCCATGTGAACACAGACAAGCATTCTGGACCATAACACAGTTTTCCAAATGTGTGTTCTCAGCCACACAATAGAGCTTGACTGAGGCCATGTCTTAAACAATAATTATTATTGTTTTAATCACATTACTTGTACAAATAAGAAATTGCTCTTCAGAACAATAAGAAGTCACAGTCCAAAGCAACATCCAAACCCATGAGTTTAAAAAGGCTCAGAAAAGGAAAGATCCATCAGATTCCAATGAACATGGAGATGAGTACTGTCTTGTGTGTGTAGAGTCACATGACTTGTGGACTCCTGGTCTACCAGTGTGCATATGCCAAAACTGCGACTTGTGATACGACACACACACACACACACACACACACACACACACACAGGAGAAATTAGGGACAGAGTTTGTTAGAGTTAAAATTTTAACAAGACAATATTTAATTCAGTTAGAAGAATAAAACAGAGCAGATTGTTTATAATGAATTGTGATGTTTTAATATTGGTTAAGGTAAGAGAAAAATGAAATGGGTACACTTTTGTTCTTATTATTGCAGTTCTTCTTCTTGTTCAGTAAATGCCAATGATAATTTAAACATTCTTAATATTTAATTGATTCAAATATCTGTTATTTGTTTGCTATTAAATGTTGTATACTTGTTGTTTTACCTGTGGTTCAATTCATTAAAAAGCATTGATTATTTCAGTTTTCCTGCATTCTTTTAAACTATAGTCTTTTAATGTTGTGCCAACCATCCTCATAATATGTGCCAACCAACCCCATGTTGAAGCTGATTGGCACAAGTGCATAACATGAATTTAGTCATGAATACACTAGAATTTCTGGAACTATTTTCTTGATATTGAACATTTTTGTGTGTGTTTTTTTTTTTTTTTTTTTTTTTTTTAAATTTACTGTTAGATGGGCTGTTAGACTGTTAGATCTTGGTGTTTAATGTGCCTGGTATATATGGCAGGGAGTGAAAACCAACCAACCACACTCTCCTTAATGGCTTTCTTTTTTTTTTTGCCATTTTTCTTGCCAGCTTTGTTCTTGTGTACAGCATCTCCCATCTGAGCTGTGGATCTTTCCAGCTTCTTCAGAGTTGATCTTGGCCTATTGGTTGTTTCTCTGGCTAACTTCATCCATGGTAGTGCCATATTATTATTTACACTTTTAAAATAATGGATTTATTGGTGATCTGTAGGATGTTCACAGTTTTTATGTTTGTTTTTTTGTTTGTTTTTTTTAATTATGCATTATTATTTTTTATTTATAACCAACCCCTGATTGATACTTTTTCCAGAACTTCATCCTGGACTCGTGTTGATAGTTCTTGTTGTTTGTTTAGGTATGCGCTTTATAAGGCCTTCCGGGAACAGGTATATTTATATTGAGGTCATGTAACACTGTAATTGCACACAGGTAAACTCTATTTAAATAATTATGTGATGTGGGTGAATAGTTATGCAATCATACATGCAAACTATATTGATCCCACACTTGAATATTATGCGTTATTTGTGTAGATCCATGAAATTAATCACAAATAAGTCCATTTGAGTTTCAGATTATAACACTCCAAAATGTACGATGAATACTTTATGCAACTATCAATAATATTCAATATAAAACATGAATCATAAGATGAGTGAGGCGCAGAATCTTCCTTCAGTGTAAAATTGAGTCCTTCATTGCTTTACTTATGATCTGTCAAGGGTTTTAAGGGAGATTATTCTAATCAGTTAGATATGATACATCCCTTATAACACAGATCTGTCTTAACTGCATAGTGATTAACATTTTTTTCATTCTTTCTTTAAAAAAAAAAAAAAAAAAAAAAAAAAAAAAAGGTTATATAAACACAAGTCCTTCTGCTGCCGACAGTGGGGGGCAGCATTAACCCTCTCCTGGAAGAGTTTTGATGTTGGACAGTTCCTCCAGGTTTAAAAGCCCTGCTGTGTCATTTCTGTCCTGAAGGTGGCGCCGTAGGCACAGTGTGCATTACAGCTCTGAACTCACTCACCTCTCTCACTGCACGGATTTGGCTGTGGGTGTGTGAGTTTTTTTTTTTTTTTTTTTTTTTTTTTTTTTTCATGGCAATTCCTTTTATAATCCTCCAGATGCCAGTTTGGCGTGTTTTATCTGTTCAATAGTGCTTCACTGCTACAACCCATAAAACTTGCTTTTTATTGTGACACCAACCACATTGTTTGGGGAATTGACCCCCGCCTCGTTAACGAACAGCCAGGAATTTGCGCCTGGCGGAAGTCTTCAGGGGAAAGTGACAGATTTGTCCAATATGTGAAATTATCTTTACGACAGTATCTTGGCGTAGAGGGAAGCTGGAGGGAAACGTGCAACTCTATATGATAAAATCAATACCAGCTTTTGGTCTATTATCATAAAAACATAACATTTATGCTGCAATTGCTAGAAGCCTTCTGGTGCACATTGATGTAGTGAGGGCAGAAGTGATGAAGCTATTGAAAATATAAAGATGTTAGAAGGAAGGGACAGATGTCAGCTATATCTTCTCCGTACACTGACTGAGTGTCTCTCCTATGCGCCAAGACAGAGTGTAGGTGTGTGTGTATGTATATATATATATATATATATATATATATATATATATATATATATATATATATATATATATATATATATATATATATATTGTGCTATGTTTCCTGTACAAATGCTTCATGTGTGACTGTCTGTGTGCCCAGTTCTGAGTTTGACCTTGAGAAGGAGAACCACAATTTATAGTTGGTCATTTAACCCCCACCCCACCCCCCTCGCACACTTGCTGGCTCACTCTCTTCTAAAAGAAACCTTGATGCATTGTACTACCTTGATTTCTGAACATTCTTTCACCCAAGATAGACCTCATTTATTCCATCTTTTACAAAATGGGTTGTGGAAAAGTCAACAGTTGTATTTATTTTTTAAATCTATTTATTTATTTATTTATTTATTTATTTTTACAGTAGATTGCTACTAAATTATTACTAAATTAAACAATTTTAGCTTTTCACTCCCTCTCTCCCTCACTCATTCACTTTGAGTTACTGATTTATCCTGGTCCGTGTCATGCTAGATCCGGGAATACTGGGCACATGTCAGGGACACACCTTGGATGTGTCAGTCCATCACAAGGCACCATGCACACACACACACACATTCACACCAAGTGGCAATAATCTAGCCAGTCCACCTACAGATAATTTTATGTGAAAGGTGGGAGAAAACTAGAGAACCCAGAGAACAGGGTGAGAAACTCCACACAGACAGTAACCTGAGTTCAGGATCAAACCAGAAACCCTGGAGATGTGAGGAGTAACCTTGGAGCCAGAGATGTGTTTGTTTGTTGTAGCTGCAAAATAAAAACGATGTCCAAAATGAATAAGTAATGAATATGGATTATTTCAAAACACAGCCTCATCATCTGATTTATACATCATTATACTGGATGGCTTAGTAAGGTCATTCATTTGTTACTATTAAAAACTAGTCTGTAACACTATGCTGAAATGTTGGCATGCTGGCTAAATAGCCATTGAACCTGATGGTCCAGATTAAATAGATAATTTGCTCTTTTTTCCTGCTTCCATTAGTCACGTTTTTGACTTTCAATATATGTGGGGGGAAAAGGATTGGAAAATAAGTAAACAGTCCAAATGTATTTATTATTATTATTACTTTATTATTGACTGAAATTGACCAAATTTGTACTCCTGATTTCAATTTAAAACTAAAGCACACCATTTTAATCTGCTTTTTGGTTTAGGAGTGGATATAGAACGAATGGGAAATAGATGGCTTATAATAAATCATTAATGTCTGCGTTTTGCATTTACAAGTAGCCTCTGTGATCAGCCTTAAATCCTATTTGCATCTCATTAATTTTTCTTTACGATGCCTCGGACATTATGGTAGTAAATCTCCAGAGTGCAAAAGAAGCATTTCTCTCTTGATTTCTATTTGGCTAATCGTGCATCCAAATGATAGTGAAGTCTAGGAGTTTTCCCATTGGAGTCACATTCCAGACGACACAGAATTAACAATCACATCAGGTACAGACGACAGTTAAGCATACACAGGAGCTTTTTTTTCCTTTTCTTTTTTTAACCTCAGGCTGTTTTACTATTATAGTACCTGATGAGGAAAGTGTGACGAGTGGTGACAGTCCCAATTAAATATGGATTACTACCAAAAATTGTTTGGGCACCAACATCAAATCATATCTTTTCTACATGGGCTGTGATAGCTATATCATTCACCTGAATAATGATGATTAAAAAAAAGCAGTTTTTGGAAGGAACTGTCCTGCATAATTTTTTCCTCTTCGCATTACTTCTAATGCTGCTCATGAAAGACTTACTTATATAGTCCTGAAGCTAAAAGCCCCTGTATGTTAGATCATCTCATATCAGGGTCACAGCATGACTCAAGTGTCTTTGCCTTTCTGACAAGGAGTAAGGACAAGGGCAAAAAGTGTTTTCATATCACTCAATGAAAAAAATGACTATAGGTAGCTCGTCTCAAAAAACAAAACAATAAAGTGTGTTTGTCTGACACTGTGTCTCTCTCTGTCTCACTCTCCTCTCTTTCATTTCAGCACTGCTGATAGCTCTAGTCTCGCAGACAGGGTGAAAGCCACAGCTTTATTGATGCGTGGGCTCAAAGGCTGCCTTACTGACTGCACCGTCGAGCTCTTCTCAGCTTTCATACAGTGTTGTTCCTTATAATAGACATCACAAGTAGCACAACAATAGAACAGGATACTGTAGTCTGAGACTTAGTGCTCACTCAGGGAATTATATTCGTTCTTCATTTATTTTGTTTTGTTTTGTTTTTCGGATAAAGCAGATAAACCACCTGACTTAGACTAAATCTCGTTTTCCGCCATCACTTTGAAAATGGAAATGATGGAAATAACAGATAAAGTATTGGATAACATAGGTAGAGTGGAGAATGTGTCTTATTTTAAAATATATCCCAGACTTGTGCAGTGTTTCCCAGGCCCTTTCAAATTTAATCTCTTAGCTCGTCTGTATTTGGAGGAAAAAAAAGGACATAGAGGTAGGCGTTTTAATAAACCAGCAATAAAAAGCTTGATAGCTGGGGATCTTTGACATATCCATCTCCTTGTATGGCTCTCCCCTGCGCATCCTAATATCTCCAGCTACAATGGTTTTAGCAGTGCTAGCAGTGTGTGTGTGTGTGTGTGTGTGTGTGTGTGTGTTATATAGGCTACAGTATACATGCTTTTGGGGAAAAGGATAGCTATAACAAGAGCAATAACTCGCTAAGGGGGGTGGCTCAACCACAAACAGCGGAGTGAATGCTGAAAGTTTCTATTTTTGCCGCAGCACAGGAGGAAGTGGCATGGAAATGTGATCACTGCATAATGCATGGCCCCTGCAGAGCAGCAGCGGGACGTTACACAACCAGGTGCTCTCTCAAGACCAGCCGCATCACATCACATACTGCTACTGCAGGGGCCAAGACCGAATCTACAGCCAGCGCAGACTGGAGGCGAAGCACTGAATTCAGGGTTGTAAGGCGGTTACAAAAACTCAGGGTCAGCTAAGTGGATGCATCCGACAGGGAGCACGACACCTGTTTTCTCCTGTGAAAAATAAATACCGCAAGAGTTTTGAGCTTTTGAATAAAGAGCTTAAAATTTTGCATAAATACAGAGACAAGTATGAAGAATAAATAAAGTAAGCTCACAGGGAGACAGGTTGTGCGCTCTGTGTTAAGCAGTGAGTTATGGGAATGATCCAGAATAAAACATTCATATGCCAATGGAAAAATGCAAGCCCATTAGTATTCTGTGATGAGATGCAGCAGGTTATGCTCTGCTGCCTTCATCTGGCTCTATCCGAAGATATTTGGATCATGGCAGTTAATCTGTATCGATGCCAGCAGCACAATTTAATTGTGCTCTATGTCTGTGATAGAATTGACCCAGAAAGCAGTGTTAGTGAGTATCTCGGAATCGGCAGTCAATGGTTATTTTTAAACCACAGCAGACAGGATAGAGAGGGAGGGAGGCTGTGGTCTATGGCTCAGCAGAACCCAAGACCTGAGCACATGTACACAATGGATAATCGCTGCATTGTGCCCAAAAGTTGGCCATTAATCTGGTCTGATATTAGGCAAATTGGACGCTGAGCACCTATATATATATATATATATATATGTATATATATATATAGTATAATATACACACACACGCATTGGTGCCTTTGACCTTGTTACAGATGTTTAATTCACCTCACGAACACTTCAACCTGGAGGGATATGAATAGTAAAATTGAGCCTTTCTCTTGGAAAAAGCCGATATCATTTCTCCATGCTGCTGAAAAAGCTGTCAAATATTTCTCCATTCATGCCACACACCGAGCTTGCTAAAACCCTAAGTTATTTTCCACATATACAAAAACCTGTGTGAATTAAAGACTAGCTTCACAATGCTCAGTGACAGCAGAGAGCAAATGGAACACACAAAACTGTCAGGTATCACTCACATTACAAACTACATGCTGTAATTGCATTGGATATAGGACTGCATAAGTAAAATGGTGCCTAAAGCAGGTGGACTGGTGACCTATTAGTGAGCCGGTGCTCCTCCATGCTGATTGGGTTTTAATTACAGCAGCCTTGCCTGACACTTTGCCAATAATTGGAAATATTCAGCCCCTTCTCTTGCTTTGGGGCCCATGAAGGAATACATTAGAATCAACAATGAAAAGGAGAGGAAAGTGACCTTCAAAGAGGAGACGGACTGAATTTCTAAGCTGGGCATGCTGATTATATATTAAGAGTCTTGGATTGTTATAATAATTTTGGAGATCTGCTCCACATGGGTGAGATTCAAAACTGGCCAGTTAATTTCTGAAAAATTTCAAGCAGCAAATGGCTTTGTGTATTTTTCTATTCACGGTCAGAAAGCACCACTCTTTCTGTGGCACCTCTAACTGCTACCCACAAGGCTTTGTACGGAAGGGATCTTCTGAATGACACTAATGGTTCAGCATATGGCACATTACTGCGCAGTTTGTCTGTTATTACTACTGCGATGGGTATTGGGTTATGAATATATTACAAAAACAGAATGCCATATGGGCCGCATATATCCACGGTAATATTCCCGCAACATCCAGTTAATCATTGTTCATCTTTAATTGGAAGCAAACAGTGCAGAATCCTTTCTCACATCTTAAGGCTTTGATTTTGGTACAGGCTTAAAGCACTGTGTACCCGTTGGTATTCCTTTTGCTGATTTGATACATGATATGCTACATCAAATAACAGTCTTCTAAAACCTCCCAGTGATGGAAGCCTTAATCCAATTCATTACCTTCTACTTTCTCTGCCTCTACTAATGCACACTTAGCTCTGCAGAAAATTCAATCAAAACTGCTTTAACACTATCCCAGAGCTGTGTTCAGCTCACGGTTTATAACAAAAACTGCTACCCATCGAACAGAAATGATTTCAGTGGACAGTGATGTCAATATGTCAGGATAAGGATACAGTTCAGTCAACTGAGTTTTATATGTTAAGGGAGAATATTTATTAATTTGGACTATGGCAGACTGCTTTACGTAAAACGTAAACCAATGGAGTCTTTTAAGATATCCTAGTTTTTTAAGGACCCTACATAGCACATGTCTGTGGTATATTCTAAGACCTTTGTGTGAAGCATTGGGTTGCACCATGAAAAGGTTCAAACATAAAAATACAGACATGGCTTAGGCTAAGGACAATGAGGTGTAAATACACAACATTTCAAATGAATAAATCAGTGCAACTCTAGAGGGGCAGATCAGTAGAGCAGAGCAGAGCAGAAGCTTTGACTATCTGGCGAGAATCTGGTGAGACGGCAGACAATTTGTTATTTTTTTGTTGCATTATTTAAGCCCTGAATTTTATAACCTGGTCCAATTTTGGGCTCCAAAAAAAAAAAAGAACTATTTTTAATGGGTCCTTTGGTGAAGCCTGTATTTATCTAGCTAGGACCACATATAGGATGAAAGTGTCCAAGTTTCTACAAATCCACATGGAGAGAAACATATTCAGACGTTCATTAAAGTATATTTTGTCACTGAATAGGTGATTGAGTATGGCCGATTACCTAATTATTTCATAAGATACTGAGATACTGAGGATATACTCTAAATAGCTTATTTTGGCGTGAAGCATCGTTCATATTTGTTGGTTTGTTCTTGCGTAGTTGCTTTTTGTTGAAGGGATTCCTGAAATGACTGAACTTCCTTCATCTCAACCACTGCAATGCATCTATACAAGTGAGTGAGTGAACAATAATACTGTGCACCAAATTCCTCCACCTTTATGATCTTACAGACTGGTCCTCCTCCAGGTGTGGACTTGTCCTGTTTTCCTACACATCCTCAGAGTTTTCCATGACATTTTAATTGTCTTCTTCAACCAGTATTAGTGTGTCATTTCCAAACCAGCAGATAATGAAAAACATTTTCAATATGCTCCAAATCGTTCCCTTTTTAATTTGCTGTTAAGTATTCCCAAATGTATTCAATCACATTTTCTTTAGGTTGGCCATTTATATTTATGACAAAGGTAGATGGCCTATTTTTTCTAATGCCCAGTGCACACATCTTTATTCCTAAATTCCCAGATGTAGTTTGGCCCATGAGTTACACCACCTCCCTGCAGCAGACTAATCAAATCTCATCAGCAAATGTTATCCGATGCCTCCCTGGGAGCAAGTTGCTGCAACTGGAACAGCCAGTTATGTTTTTATGTATAAAGTGCTTTCAGAAGTCCCTTGCTAGTGCAGGCCTTGTCAGTTTTGTAGAATCATGCAAACATAATTGCTTGCATGTGCACGCACATAATTGTAAAAGATAATTACAGTCAGCTCAAATATTCAGCTATGCTCAAAGACCTATTTTATCTTCAGCAGACAGCAAAATATCCAGAAATCCTTAGTGTTCTATAAATAAGCAACCAGCAATCTGGTTATGTATGTAAAGTATACATACACAATATGTAGCAATAACAAGCTTTGATTTATGTGATTAACCAGTCCGAGTGGAAGAAACAATTTTCTGTAGGCTAGACTTTTCTATATGCTGACTATGATCTACATTTAATTTGTTTTTCTGCCTAAAAACTTGTAATCTAGTGTGATTGCTTATAACACACTCCATATAGCCACAGTGCCAGTTCTCAGTGAAGGGCAACAGCAGTCTTTTGACCATTTCTGTTTTCCCTTGAGCATAAAGATGAGGTTGCACATGTAAAATCCATTTGTGATCAATCAACATAGGGAAATCATAGAGCTTTCACTACAAAAGATGCAGCCTGCTGTCAGATATTTGATATAGTATATACCTAAGAGTTTAAAAAAAAAAAAAGTCTGCAACAGTTGTCAAGAATTGGAAGCAAGAGCATAGTGTCCAATGGACATGAAACTCACAGTTTCAGAATTGCACAGTTTAGTTGATCCAAGGGGTTGTCAAGTTTCACAATCAGCTATTAATCTCCACTTGCATAAGAGCAAATTGATTAGATTGACCAATTGCAACTCCTGAACTCCATCTAACATCATTGGAACTACAAGTGTCATTTAGACCATTTAGTGATAATGGGACCAAATACAAGGAAAATGTTGATAGAATCACAAATTCTGCTGAACACACTCAAAGGAAAGTGATAACTGTCCTCTTCTCTATATATGAGCTCACAGATGCCTGCAAATGGTTTGTGTTACTCTATTCGACAGGGGAGAAAACTAACCCACCCAGAGGGCATGGCTGATTATGGTGTCTTGGACTCCTAGCCATGCATAGCTGTGGCCTCGTCAGGATTCAATCTCACAATCTTGTTACAGTAATGTTCTATTTTTGTTGTTGTGCCATCCATCCATCCATCTTCTATACCGCTTATCCTTCCTTCAAGGTCATGGGGAAACCTGGAGCCTATCCCAGGGAGCATCGAGCACAAGGCGGGGTACACCCTGGACAGGGTGCCAATCGATCGCAGGGCAGATGTTGTGCCACACTGGTGTAAATTCTACTATTTTTGCATAAAAACTTGGTTGTATCTGGCAAAAAGCTTAAGATGTGGCTGTGGAAGTATGATGCTAAAACACCAGTCTCATAAACAGGAGATCGTGGGTTCAAATCCCAGCAGAGCCTGATGCAGGACTCTTCTGTTATCCAACAAAAGTATTTACAAAAAAAACCTGAATATTAATAAGGAGTGCGGCGCATGGTGGCTTAGTGGTTAGCACGTTCGCCTCACACCTCCAAGGTCGGGGGTTCGATTCCCACTGGGGCCGTGTGTGCGGAGTTTGCATGTTCTCCCCGTGCTGTGGGGGTTTCCTCCCGGTGCTCCGGTTTCCTCCCCCAGTCCAAAGACATGCATGGTATGCTGATTGGTGTGTCTAAAGTGTGTGAATGGACTGGTACCCTGTCCAGGGTGTACCCTGCCTTGTGCAGGCTCCAGGTTCCTCTGTGACCCAGAAAAGGAGTAAGCGGTTGAAGATGGATGGATGGATCAATAAGGAGGTATTGTTAAATACCAACAGCAAGTGAACAGTGTATTAAAAAATTTTATACAAAAGACATTTCAGAAAATATTCATGATGTGGCATGGTTAATTAGTGTAGGTAGACTAGCTGTTTGGTACATGGTTAAATGGAGCTGTTTCACGAAAGAATGTCCTGTCTATAACGGTTATGAGTATACTGCTCACGCTCAGTGGAGATATGGCAAACAAATGAAAAACATGGGACTGGATATAAATATATGTGAGAAAACAATAATGTACGGAATTTTTAAACAAAAAATTCAAAGAATTTTTACTAGTTTGTTATATGGATCATTAACTACAAAATCTTGAAAACAAGGTGTAAAATGATTATTAATCAGTGCCATATCCCTGCTGAGATGGTTTTTAAACAGATAGTGAGTGAATTACAAAGACTAAAGACAATCGATAGAAGAACAAAAAATAAACACCCGTGGGCTTTATTGAGTTTGTGACGAGATGTGATGTGTAAATATGTTGTAAATTGATGTGAATGTATATGTGTGATTTAATTGCATCGAACTGCTGAGATATGTATATTTATATCTTGCAAAAGTAGACAATGATTTATAATGTATTGGTTAAATGCATAAGTGTAAACAATGGATCACAATATCTTTTGTATATGTAAATAATGTTTAATTAATGAATTTGTGAAATTATTCAATAAAGCTTGATTTAAAAAAACAGAAGGATGATTCAATAAGATCATAAACTCAAATATACATAGAAATCAACGCAGAAATGGCTGCATAAAAAAAAAAAAACATTGTTTTTTTGGACCTCAGTGTCTGAATTTGAGCCCTATCGCAAACATATGGGCTGAATTGAAGAGTGTCCCCATGCCCAAACCTACAAATATAAAGTATCCCAAAATGTTGTGCACAGAGGTGTGGACCAAGATTTCACCTCTACAGGTGTCTCCAATTCTGTTAGACATTAAATGAAAAATCTTTGTCCAGTTTTTTAGTCATGCAGTTGTCCAGACATCATTAAATTTTTGGAGAATCAAGTGATTTGAAGACAAATGTTTAAAATATTCATCTATTTAAAACATTGCTTACTGTGTGATATTCTGGAGGTACCACCACTCCAGGATCTGTTAACAAACCAGCCTGGACTTTATTCCATTTTCAGTCATTTCATACTAACATACCAGAACCTCTTAATACTGTAAATCATTAAGGTCTCCCGGTGCTTATTTCCCATCTGTCTCCTGCAGAGAGGAATTATGATATGGGAAAAATCAAGAAATTATGCTGATAAGATTGGGATTGGAGGAATGAAGGCACGGGCGCGAGGGAGCCCTGCTCCCTTTCTATAGTCCTTACCGTTCAAGCACAGTCAGGCCGCTAAGAGATGTAACCCATGACAAGACACATGGGCATTGTTCTATTTATGATTTAATTTCACTATTGCCCGGGGTCAAAAACAGAAAAGCAAAACACTCTGTTGTGCATCCATATTAAAATAAAAACATTTGAACGAGAGACTGGTGCAACCCTCTCAGAATCCTAAATTCAGCCTCCCATTATATGGTTTGATTTGGAGATATGATAGTCATGTGTGTGCAGAGGGGAAAATCAATGTTCCACAGCCATTGTGGGACCACTTGTTGGTGTGGGCAAACACACTGGTAGTCACTGAATATACAGGTGTTGCATGCAACACACAAATGCAAATCAGGTTTATTGTAAAAATATACAGACCTTCAGCTGTTTGAAGGTCTGTTTGATTTGAACAAATCAACCAAAAGCAACACAACGAATGCTTCAAATGGTTTCCCCAAATTCAACTGAAAATCAACTTATAATGATTTCTCCAGTTTTAAAATTATTCAACCCTTTCATGGCAAGCATCTTTAATACTCAGTAGAGCACCCATTTGCTGTTATGACCTGCTGAGAATGAGATGCATAGCTTCTGGCAGCGTTCCTGAGGAATCTTAGCCCATTCCCCATGAGCAACGGCCTCCAGTTCAATAATATTATTGGGTTTGCGTGCTGCAATCGCCTTCTTCAAATCCCACCAGAGATTTTCTATGGGGTTCAAGTAAGGTTACTGTGATGGCCCTGTCGAATCTTCCAGGACTTCTTCTGCAATGAATCCTTGATGGAATTTGAGGTATGCTTGGGATCATTGTCCTGTTGGAAGGTCCAATGATGCCCAAGCTTCAGCTTCCTTACAGACGGCATGACGTTTTCTCCTAGGATTTCCTAATACTTCAATGAATCCATCTTTCCTTCCACACACTGCAGGTTTCCAGTGCCAGAGGATACAAAGCAGCCCCAGAGGATCACTGAGCCACCACCATGCTTGACTGTGAACAGAGTGTTCTTTCTTCATTCTTCTTCCTCCAGACATACTGCTGATCCATCGTGCTGAAAAGTTCCAGTTTTGTTTCATCACTCTACAGAACAGAATCCCAAAACTTCTTTGCCTTATTTATAAGATTTTGAGCTGACTTTTCTTGTGCTTTTGGATCAATAGGGGTGTACATCTTGGAGTTCTGGCATGGAAACCCTCTGCATTTAGTACGCGCCATACTGTGCTCACTGAAATCTCAGTGCCTGTCGCACCAAGTCTTGCTGCAGGTCTTTTGCAGTCACGCGAGGGTTTTTCACAACCTGCCTTTTCAGAAATCTGATTGCAGCCATTGAAAGCTTCCTTTTTCTGCCCCTAGCCAGTACAGGTATTTCATGTGTTCCAGCTCAATCACACCTGGTGCACCTAACGAAGCCCTTGATTAGTTGCATTAGGTGTGCTTGAGACAGCACCTGTTTTGCATATTTGTGCTGTTGTGAGGGATTCTATTCAGGGGGTTGAATAATTTTGAAACTGGAGAAGTCATTATAAATAGCAGTTTCAGTTGAATTTGGGGAAACCACTTGAAGCATTCATTGTGTTGAACTATCTCAATTGCTTTTGTTTGATTTGTTCATTGCAAACAGCTGATAGTCTGTACATTTAGACATTAAACCTGATTTGCAATGGGGGTTGAACAATTTTGATTGCAACTGTATTAGCTTTTTTTAATGAACTCAATTTAAATAATTGGAATATTTAACCAAGAATATGTACTGTATAAGTGAATTGAGAAATGTATTATTAAGTGTGGACTGGCATCCTTGTTACCTCCTTGCCATTGTTACCGGGATTGACGGATCAAACACTTACTGAAGACGGATAAATGAATGGATGTTTAATTAACTGAGAAATGTTACAAATGACTCTATTGTATTGGTACATTCAGATCTAATCTGAAAAGGCCTAGTGCTAAGACTAGTGCTGTCTCTTTTATCTATATTCTTAATGAGATTACCCTCCAAGTGTGCCTGCCTTCAATAAAGCACTCGTTTGGAGTCTCATTAGCTTCTAAGAGCAAGAGTTTAGCTATTTAATTGATATTTTGTATTATTTTGTTTGGTTTCTGGCAATAATAGTGATTATATAGATATAATCACTAGACTTTACTGTAATTAAAAATAAATCTGGCAGCTTACTTTGGTATGGTGCGTGGTGAATTTAGTCTCGTTGCGTTGAATACGTCTTTTAGTCTTGATGAACCATTCACAAAATTACTTTTTGAGTTTTGGGAATTGGATCTGAAACTCAGCGATATGTATATAGCTCAAAGTTTTTACTACTGAACATTGCATGAGCAAGTCATACATGAATGAAAATCATGAGAACTGTGAATCGGGTGAGTGCTGCCAAAGTCCTTAAAGTAAAGTCTGTCCACTCAGCGGCCATCTTGGTAGTGCTCCCGGGCAGCTATTTTCAGTCACACAGGACCAGGCTCCTATGTACTTGAATGGGGAGAAACTCATATACCAGAAACCTATTGGTAAAATGACGTTTCAAACATGGAGTTGAAATAGCTGATACAGTTGGACAAAAATATCAAGATAATGTGTGCTCTTCTGTTACAATACAATAAAAAACAATACATTTTTCAGGTTGCTCCAGCTTCTGTGCATGTTTTTTTTTTTTTTTTATCAAGATGATGATTATCTTTTTTCTGTGGGACAGTACTTTCTTAATACAGCCACCATGTTGAGCTATACCACATTGCTTCATTCATATTTTAAACAGTGGTCAGTCTCTACTCAAACTGTCTCTAGTCAAGGCGAATGTTGAGATACACATAGCGGAAGTAAAATTTCAAGGTTTTTGCTTATCAAGATGGTTTGTTTTTTGTATGTAGACTTGCTTTTGACTAGGAACAGTATTTAAAAACAAAACGAAACAAGCAACAACAACAACAAAAAAACCCCCCCCAAAAACTATCTGTTCACAAATCATCCTCCACCAGTGGCTGTGACTCTTAGCTTGGGGAGTCATTGGCAGGAAGGTGGTAGTAATCTGTTTCCAGTGGCAGTGTTGTCCTTAATCTGCCCCCGACAGCCTGCCACAGATCTGACAGCGCGTACTGATTTTTCTCTTACGTAAAAGCCAATAGATAGGAGCTGCCTGAGAGGTGGTTGAGCTGAATTACTACACCCTGCCTACTGACCTCCCTCTCTTTTCGCTCCTGGCCTGAGATGCTTCATCTAAACAATAATAAAGCACTATCTCTACAGACTCCCGAGTGCCTCAGTGCTTCCAATTTCCTGCCATGCTCCTTTGAAACTGTTGTGTTTACATTTGATTTGCTTGGGTTATGGTAAGGTAATCTTCTCTAATATTTGGTAGTGTGTCAATTTAGTTCACACACTAATTCTGCAGTCAAGAACTTATCTCCTGTATGATAACCAATGAAGTGTTCTCCTGGTTGAATTGACAGCATGGATGCAGGCAGTTCCTCCTGTGTCACCGCTGGATGAAATGGATGCAGGTAAACAACCATTATCATGGTATGTGTATGTGTGTGTGTGTGTGTGTGTGTGTGTGTGTGTGTGTGTGTGTGTGTGTATTTGCGCGTGTGTGTGACACTCCCCTGTGGGTTCTGGAGACTTAGCACAGGAAATAGTTTTCGTGTTGCTACATATGCAGCAGAGAGAGGACGATGCGCCAAGGAACGAGCAAACAGGCTGGTGCATTATCTTGGCATGCATTGAGCAGTCTGGAGGGAAAGAGAAGGGGAAAAAAAAAAAGAGTATGATTGCATCTGACAAGCTCCCTGCACCACCTCTACACCTTTCACTCTACAATCTGTCCCAGCTGAGCCACTGGTGACGCTCAAGATGCAGGAAGGTTTGATGAGCACCCATATCTCAGAAAGAGAGAGACTGAGAGAACGAAGGAGAAGATGAGATGTGTCCTCCCTTAATCAAGTTCGCCTCAGTGCACACCCCAAATAACACATCTCCAGGCGGGTGCCTCCGGAGCCATCTGTAAGGCAAGGAGGGGCCTGAGGACACCCATCACAGACCTGGTGCAAACTGGCAGCTGAGACCAGGCCTGGTGCTTACATGTTTTTCCATTGCAGGTGAGAACCTAGAAGAACTCAAGGTGAAAGTGAAGATGGTATGGTTCAGAAAAGGTGCAGATAATATTTGAAATAAAGGCTTGATTACACAGAGAGGGAAGAAATGAGAGGGAGGAGTTTGACTGTGTTTTCTCTTAGCTCTCATCCAATCATCAACCCCTGTGACATCTTTGTTTTTGGCAGAGGGGTTAAAACCTCATGCCAAGCGCCAACACAGCATGATAAGGTACTGGCCCACTCCTGCTCCTGTTGCCCCTCCTGATTCAGATGTCATTTGTGTTTTCTGCCTGGATCAAAGGCAGGTCACGTTAATTAGCAGATTTCACACTCCTCTGCTGCCAACCACCCTCCCGTCTCCCCCCTTTCAGATGCGATGTCACCAGGCCATGAGACATGTTAATCACGGGGAGATGCCTCTGTGAAGAGCACTGGCCAATAAGTCTGCTTTGTGGATGTTGTAGGCCAAGGTCATAATCAGGATTCCAGATGACAGTGTCCTTCAGGTTTTTTTTTTTTTTTTTTACTACACTTGCTTCTGACCATTGCAAATTTGGGATTACACAACAGTTCACTACCATTAAATACATAACAACTTCCACAGTATTCTGTATGTTTGGGTTTCCATCTTTAATTGCATAGTGTAGCTAAAGACACTTTTCTAGAAGATTCGGACCTAATCCTGCATTTCAGACTGTTCCATCCATCTGGCTGCCCCTTCAGGTTTGATGGCAATGAGGCTTAAAAGTGCCTCTTTGATCCACACCTGGGGTTCGACTCCACCAGTGAGACTGGGAAAACCGCCACTGTTGCTGAGGATGGGTCCTGGAGACTGGCCCAAGGCTCTGAAGTGCGGGGACGCTTTAGAGCTCTCACTCAATCCAATCTTCTTGGCTGAGAGCACACACATTTGTCTCCTTGTGCATGTCAATGCCCCACCACTTGGTATGGTGTTAATCGCTCAGCATTAGCTCCACGTTGTGTCCCGTGCATAAACAATCAGTACAAGGACAAAGTAGAGGACACACAGGCACTCGTGTGACACATAGAACCCACAGAAACATGCAAGTATATAGAGACCTGTTTTTTTTTTTTTTTATAAAGAGCTTTGAAACAATGAATCCGGTATTTATGTTGATTTGTAGGATTTAATACAATACTATCTTGGACTATACTATGTTTTTGTCACGTTTTCAAAGATGGTTATGGAAGCAATCGCAGAGTTCCAATTTATTTAATGAACAAACAAACAACAAAATAAAGACACGAAGACAACTCCACAAAATACTGTGGCTAAGGCTAAACATAAACTATCAAATAAAACATGGTACAGGGACACAGGTCAAGAAGACAATTACGTGAGACAAAGAAACAGTGCAAACAATGGCTATATATAAGAGTGCTCGTTAAACAAAAACTTGATACAGGTGCAGGTGGTCATATGACAGTAATATGGTGCAGTGGCTGCTGGGAAATGAAGTCCAGAGTTACCTCCTTGATATACGACAGTTTTAGTCTTAGTGCAAAGTGGTTTTGTTTCAATCACTTACCGCTGAATACTACAGAGACTCAGGCGTGCTCTTCTAACTCTAGTCAAATATCCACACACATATTGCATGTATTAATATATGCCTTTCGTAGTTGGCTACTCCAGTTCATGAAGTATCATGAAGACTGTTGTGGGCCAGATGTAAGTATTGGAGGAGGTGCTGTGCCAAACGCCACTGCAAAACACATTCGCAATACATCTGACCACAATGTTCAATTTACTAAAACTTTTGCAAATAACATAGATTGCACATCACACTAAATGCATTGTACATGAGCTGGTCAACTGTCAAAAAACAACAACCCTGCATTGGCAGCCTAAAAACATTCCAAATCTGTCAGAAAAGTGTATCAATGTCTACTGCTCCAAGGAACATCCATCCATCTACTATACCACTTATCCTTTTCAGGGTCACGGGGAACCTGGAGCCTATCCCAGGGATCATCGGGCACAAGGCGGGGTACACCCTGGACAGGGTGCCAATCCATGGCACACAATCAGACACATTCACACACTACGGACACTTTAGTCATGCCAATCAGCCTACCATGCATGTCTTTGGACTGGGGAGGAAACCAGAGTACCCAGAAGAAACCCCCACAGCACGGTGAGAACATGCAAACTCTGCACACACAGAACCACGGGAATCGAACCCCCGACCCTAGCGGCGTGAGCCGAACGTGCTAACCACTAAACCACCCTGTCCAAGGAACATAAAGCGTTACATAAAACGCTCCCAAAGCTTAGTAAACTGAACGGAATCTGTAATGAGCCGCATTTCCAATTTCTCGAAATCTTTTTGTACAGACATTCCTTTTTTTTGTTACATGTTCTATCTACTGCCTCTAGATGTACTGCTACTGAATAAAAGCATTACATTGCAAGTCATCTCTGTGGTCTCACCACGTTCAGTTTGTGCTCCTCAGCATCAAGTGTAATTCAGTTAGAACAAAAGACACCCGCTTCAGATATTGCTACAACAACATTTAAGTCTTTAAAGTCTTCAAAGTCAAATTTACAACTAATAAGATCCTCTCATTGAGGTTTCTCTTTTTTTTTGCCTGATCTTTATTGATCTCTCATTTTGATGTGATTCTCAAATTTACCCAAGTCAATGCTCAAATCAATGCTATGACTTGCCGGTCATTCTGCTAGTGGAAAAGGTGCCAGAAGCCCTTCAGGGCTAATCTATGAAATATGCCATCTCCGAGTGCATGGACAGCCAAAATAATAGGGTTGAGGTGGATCCACTCCTGGGCCGGTGAGAACAAAGGGGCTGAAATCAGGAGAAGAAGAGAAAGAAGCTCTACTGGGAGCCTGGAGCTCAGTAAGCCATAATTCCCCAGAAAGCTGTGATTCCTTTTAGATTTGGATTACCTTGCTGTCAGAGTCAGGGCGCAGACTTGCCCTGTAACTTCATTAGGCGTTAATCTCCATACGGCGGCTGCAGGAGGGGCACAAAGCTCCCAGCTATCTGGCCCTAGGTCCAGGTGTATCAGCGTGGCAATTAAGAAAGGCAATTAGAGCCCATTCGCTTCTTCAGGCTACAGGCAAGAGATAAGCTGTAAGCTCAGACTTTATTGGATCATTGTCTCTGTTAAAACAGAAAACAGTGAAGCAGAGAAAAAAGCACGCAACTGAGCAAGATAAGCCTTCAGACTGAAATTATGTGGTAAAAAGCTAAGAAGTTGTTCATCTTTTAGAAGATCTAAAGAAACAAGAACACTGAACAGCTATTCAAAGTCAAAAAAAAAAAAGTGCTGCTAAAAGATGAACCTTTTTTACCCAAAAAGAAAAAGTTATTTCACCCAATTACTTCCTTTTGTGTGTGCAACCAAAAGAGATGTATTGTCTGGATTACTATAATCCAATTAATTACTTCTTTTTTGATAGCACAGCAACTACACTTATATGGGGATATAGCGACTGCATTATATGTAGAGATCAAAATTGGTTTTGCACGGCAAAAGTGTTGCTATCTCACAGCTCCTGGGTTCCAGGTTCAATCCTGAGCTTGGGTTACTGTCTAAAAAAATGGCAGTAGGTGGATTGGCAATGGTAAATTAACTCTAGTGAATGATCTTGTGAACGTGTGTGCAGGGTGCCCTGCAATGAATTGCCCTCCCATCCAGGGTGTATTCCCAGTGTTCTCACACCCAGTGTTCCCAGGATAGACTCCAAATGCACCACAATCCTGACAAGGATAAGCAGTGGAATAAATTAGAATCTCTGGTTTTAACCAAGGGGAAAATGACGTGTTGTTAAGGAAATTATGTCCTGACACAGCACTGAACTCACTCTGTGGTGTTTGTAGTTCTATGTTCACAAACTGCCAATTAGATAATGGAACAATTTTTCTTTCCTGGCTTCTCCCACTGCCCTTGCCATTTACAGCATGGGAAATTACCTCAATGAGTTCTACTATTTCCATTGTTTTGCTTAGAGGCCCACATGCAGGCTGAAATCGTCTTGTTTGCTGAGGAGGTGAATGGGATGAGTTATTCAGTGCAGAGTCAGCCAAGGGCACAGTGGACTCCAGAAAGGACGACCGGATAATGCGAGTGTTTGTGCTTGTGTGTGTCTGTGTGGTAGAAACCAGGCCAACTGTCATAAAAGTGCTGGCGGCCAGAGTTGATGGTCTGTCATGGTGGCTCTTCCTCATTCCCCAGTCATGTGATAACATACAAAAAGCCTCTCACAGGCCACTCCAGGGGCACCAGGCTGGCATATTGGGCCTACATTTGTCTGCATCTCTGCTGGAAGCTTCTGAGTCCCATCATCCACATGATACGCTTCTGTCGCTGTGGGAGACTTCCTGTGGCGTTTGTTGCTGAAATGCAAAGGACAGCAGGTCCTACGGCAATGCATTCTGTTTTTTGCTATCTTACTCCCTGTACATTTCTGTTTCATCTAGTTTCTGAGGAGAATCTGAAGTTTCAGTCGAGTACAAAATAAAATCCTGTGAAATCTGGGGTAAAGATTATGACTATAAAAGGAAGCTTTGGAAGGCTGGTGCTCTGTGTCACACCATTCACCACAGATGGAATGTGTGTTTTCTGCAGGCAGTAAGTGAAAGAGCTACAACTCATGCCCGCCCTCCCCCCTTCAAGTCCACACCTGTGACCACAACAATGCAGACCTTGAGAAAAAGGAAATGTGTTTTGGTCAGCACCGCTGAGAAAACGTGTGCATGTATGTGTGTCACTCTCAGCTTCCTTTTCCTTTTCCCTCTCAGGCCTGATATCACAGGAAAAACACAGGATGAAATACAAAACTGCCTGCGTCTTTTTTTCTTTCTCTATACACTTTTTCTGTCGTGCGGTTTAAAGAAAAACGCTCTTTGTTTCTCTCAGAATTTAACTCGTAGAACTGAGCAGTCTTCACTAGCAAAGTAACCAAGCATTGAACTTACACATGTGGGCCTGGTCTGCATTTTTACGCACGCATGTGATTTGTGTTTTTCCTTATTCAGCAAATGAATAACCAAAGAAAAACCGAAGGGTTTCCGCTTTGTGCAAGTATTTGTCAGGAATGTTTACTTACGAGTGGAGGAGGAAATAACTTTCCTTTCAAGTTAGCCTTCAAAGACCATCATAGCACATGAGACCTGACTCATACAACATCATTCAACATCTCCATGCTCAATGGGTCCTCTCAAAAATAAGATATAAAACTGCATTAGTCCTATGGTTGCTTCACATGCTTCATGATTTTTAGACAGAGGAGTTTTTATGTAATCATTATGAGACCTGACAGTTTGACACCACTTCCTACTGTTTGTTGGGAAAAAGGAAAGATACAAGATGTGCAACATTTCAGGAGTCTTCATAGCAGCATAGTTTTAAATGTCATATTTACAGTATATTGATGCAGTATTGCATTACAGTATTTTACAAGGAACATTTGCAGGCAAATTCAACCCAATTGAGGAGATGATAGAGTCAGTCAGCAGAAAAGACAGCTTCAACAATAAAGCTGCAATGATCTGAGGATATAGACTGACAGCCTCAGATACTCCTGAGCCCATGCACTGATGGTGGGGGTGACATGTGCTGAGATAGTGAGGGGTAAGAAACAAGAGGCTGGGATTTGAGATAAGCTTCCTAGAACGTCTTCAGATGTGCATGTGTTTACGCTGAAAAATTTAAGAATACTCCAGCTGCTGTCTGATAAAGACTCCGAGCGACAGGAAAGTGTTCCAGCAGTCCGCAGATAGGAATATAAGTGGCAGGTATTGACTACTTGCAAATAACTGGAGTGGCCAGTCAGCATCACTGGGAATGTAATAGTCTTAGCGGATTTGGTCCTAATGTTCTGATACAATCAAAACTCGATTAGAGGTATTGAAAGACATGATGAGGGTCAGTGGGATTTGTTGATTGCATTCGTTACATGCCTCAAGCAGACTTGGAAATACAAAAAACCACCCCAAAAAACGCTTTCTTATTTCGGATTGCAAAACACACTGAAAATGACAAGCTCATGCAATTAGCAGATGAGGGGGAAAATTACTCCTTTCCTTCTCCGACATGCATTTAGCTGGCAGAATATGATGTTCCTTCAAGAAGCAAACACAAAAGATGTGTAGTACAGAATGGGTGGGTAGGAAACTATGTGTGTGTGTGTGTATTTGAGTGTGTAAGAGAGGAAAATATGGTGAAAGAGTCTGCATCTTAATGAGCACTTGAGCTATCGTCACTGAGAGATAAGTTTTTAGATGTATTTATTGTGTAGTACTCTTCACTAGCCAGTGTAATTGCCTCACTTATCGAGTTAAGCTTGTCCAGACGTGCTAAGAAGATTTGCCTAAAGTGCTTTGAGCAGCTGACCCCTTCGTAACCTCTAACTCTGCCAAGGCTTGACCTTTGGCAATTCAGTAAAAATCTGCAGCTTTGGATCGAACACCCATATGCCTGAATTATGAAGATACCATGCTTAACTCTTTGTAGTTAGAACCTCTTCCTCGATACTGAGATCATAATGGACTCCATTTAGAAGTGGTACATGAAGTCTATCAGGAAATTGGAGGCTGTAATTGCAACCAAAAGGCCACCAGTGAATCTGAATGGTTGAGATAAAACCAAACTGTAATGATATTTAGTCAAACGGTTTGTGAAACCAGGAATGAGATACAGACTTGATTCAAATGTGGGTAAATCTGTGTTTAGTCATTTTGATTGTTTTTTGTTTTCTTTTTTTTGTACAAACCTTCAATTTATTCCACTGCTGCCAATGCTATTCCCTCTTATTCTCCATAATAATAGAAATTAACAAGTCGTTCCTCCAGGTCTCAGGTCCAGTTGGCAGCTCAGCCTGGATCTGCTAAGCCTCCCGGGGTTGTTAGGATAAATAGGCTGAGCTGGATACTATGTTGCTAAGCTAATTAAGTAGCAGGTTAAGCTGCTGTGGGATTGAGTAGCATGACAGCTGATAGCACATTACCTGTGGCTGGTGGAGACAACCCAAATGGGTGGATACAGCAGTATGGAATACTAACACACAAAGGCTACATGGTACAACAACAAGCTGTTTAAGTGAAAGAACACGTCCTTTACACGTAGATATATGCACACGCGTAGCACCTCTATACTGCTGCACTCGAGTTTCCTTCCTGCTTTTCTTCACAAAAGACCACAAAGGACAATGTGGCTCGACGTTCTTTCCTTCTGACAAGGATACGGTACGTATTGACACTGTTTTCACACCTTGGTCTACGTGTGCTACATTTTTTTCCAGCCTTTTTCTACTTCACCAACAATATATGAATGAAAGTGATGTTTACCTTTGCCTAATCCTCACCTATACTGAACATACAAATATATTTTAATGGGAGGAGATAAGAGCAAAACATACATCAAAGCTGACTCGGACACACGCTTTAATGTCTTTATATAGGGTGTCCCAAAAGTCTCCATACTTAGGGGAAATTAACACTTTTTTTTAGCAAAATGTCTTCCAAAAATGTTCATACTTAGTTTATATTACAGCTATTTTTTTCAGATAGCCTTTGACAAAAGAAGAACATATTGAACTCATTCTCATGGCTGGATCAGGAAGCTGTCACAAGGTTGCGATGGACTTTAACAGGAAACAAGGTGAGCACATCACACTCACACACACACACACACACACACACACACACACACACACACACACACACACACACACACACACACACACACACACACACACACACTCGACACTGTTGACATACTTATTAACAAATTCAAAAAGACTGGAAGTATTGCAGTCCAACCAAGAAGTGGACATCCACGAACATCCACTGACGAAGGCACAACAAAAGTGGTGCAAACATAGTCCCCTGTGTATGGAGACTTTTGGGACACCCTTGTAGTATTAGTCATTGAAATAGTAAATCCATTATTCAAATCAAACTAAATAAATTTTAAGTCTAATGTAATTCGTTTAATATCATCCCTACTATGTACCCTTTTAAAATACTTTTTCAGTGGTGCAGTATGTCCTAGGATGTTAGTAGTGTGTGGAGCATGCATTAATTAAACTACCATGCTTCCACTCATTTCCTGTTTCCACTGTATCAGGATGGAGAGCATTTCCTGTCTTATGTCAGTCATGGGAAACTTACGCTAGACACAGACTCCTGCAGAACCCATCATCTCCGGTGTAGTAAATATTATTCCCCTGACTCTTCCTATGTTTAGGCCTCACTGCTGTCCCATTCCAATAGTATTTAGAGCGGATGTGCTTTTTAATGTGGGACTAGATCATTCTGCTAGCACCAATATGAAGTAAAATAACATCTATCAGCATCTGAAAATGTTGGTGTCTCTCAGAGATTTCATTCAAACATCAAAAAGTTATAGTAAAAGTATCTTTTTTATATCAGCTTTGTTCTTTGTTCATCTAATCATGTATCACTGTCATGGTAGAAACATGTGACTAAGTAAGCCTGGTGAATATCAAAATCTAGTCATTAATTAAAGGAATCACTTTCTTCTTTGACACTCCAGAAATAGGAAGCTGTCGCCTATCTTAGGTGTGTTCTCTCGCCTTGTTTTCGTTTTATTTTAGATGCAAGCTTTAATAGAGTCAGACTCATGAGAGCTTTCCTTATTCGTCTCTCATTTGTTGTCATGTTTGCACAAATCCCAGAATGCTCTCCTTTGAGAATGTCGAAGCATGTTTACTCCGACACGATCAGGCGAACGGCACTGTGGGGCGAGATCCATGCAACGAAAAACATTGTCCCATTCTTCCCCAGCCAGCCAATGAGTCTTGCAAATTACACATTATCTTCAGCTATCACCTGCTTAATTAAATGACCTTTTGTTAGTTAGCATCATTTACAGAGGTTTAGCCCTATTAAAGCAATAATCACATCAGCTGCATAATATTCATTTAATCAACACACTAAATTTGGCGCAGTTGTCTCTGGCACGCATACAAGGGCACGAGGACGTGTTACATTAATATATGACACATGCACACGTCGCCACCTGAACCCTTTGCTACGTCAAAATGTACACACTTGCATTCTAAACAGTATATTACTCTTAACTGTTTGTATTAAAAAAACGTAAGAGACGATTTTAACAATCCCAAACTTGACTGTGAGATATCTATCAGAACCAATAACCAAATGCATCATTCCATGATTGGGCTGTCATTTGTGTCCTACCGATATTACATTTACATAGAGTGTACTGTGTAAGCCATAACATTAAAACCACTGACAGGAGAAATGAATAACATTGCGTATCTCATTACAATGGCACCTGTCAAGGGGTGGGATATATTAGGCAGTAAGTGAACAGTCAGTTCTTGAAGTTGACGTGTTGGAAGCAGGAAAAATGGGTAAGCGTAAGAATCTGAATGACATTCACAAAGGCCAAATTGGGATGGCTAGACGACTGGGTCAGAGCATCTAAAAAACGACAGGTCTTGAGGGGTGTTCCCGGTATACAGTGGTTAGTACCTACCAAAACCAAGGAAGGACAACCAGTAAACCGGTGACAGGGTCATGGCTCACTAATTGTTGCATATGGGGCTGCGTAGCCTCAGACCAGTTAAATGCCCATGCTGACTCCTGTCCACCACCGAAAGCACTTACAATGGGCATGTAAACATCTGAACTGGACCATGGAGCAATGGAAGAAAGTGGCCTGGTCTGATGAATCATGTTTTGTTTTACATAATGTAGAAGGCCAGGTGAGTGTGTGTCCCTTACTTGGGTAGGAGATGGTAACCAGGATGCATTATGTAAGCAGTGTGATGCTCTGCACAGTGTTCTGGTGGGAAACCCTGGGTCCTGGCATTCATGTAGATGTTACTTTGACACGTACCACCTACCTAAACAGACCAAGTAAACCCCTTCATGGCCTTGGTTTTCCCTAAAGGCAGTGGCCTCTTTCAGCAGGATAATGCGTCCTGTCACACTGCAAAAAATAGTTCAGAAATGCTTTGAGGAACATGACAAAGAGTTCAAGGTGTTGACTTGGCCTCCAAATTCCCCAGATGTCAATGCGATCAAGCATCTATAGGATGTGCTAGATAAACAAGTCCGATTTATGTAGGCCCCACCTCGCAACTTACAGGACTTAAAGTATCTGCTGCTAATGTCTTGGTGCCAGATACCACAGCACACCTTCAGAGGTGTTGTGGAGTCCATGCCGCAATGGGTCAGAGCTGTTTTTGGAGCACAAGCAATGGTAGAGCAGGTTGTCCACTAATCATAGGGTTGGCGGTCCGATTCCCGGCGCACATGACTCCACATACCAAAGTGTTTTTGGGCAAGACACTGGACCCCAAGTTGCTCCTGATGGCAAGCTAGCACCTTGCATGGCAGTTCTGCTACCATTGGTGTGTGAGTGTGTATGTTAATGGGTAATTGAGACAGTGTAGAGCGCTTTGTAGAACTGCTAAGGTTGAAAAAAGCGTTATATAAGTGCAGACCATTTACCATTTATGGATGATTGGTGTCTCTAAAAGTAAATGCATTTAAATAGAGCTACAACAACTAATCAATAAAATCGATAATAACCGATTATGAAAATCGTTGTCAACGAATCTCATTAGCTGGTGTGCGTGTGGTAAATTTACTCATTACGTTACTTCTCTTCCAAAAAACACGTTCCGGAGAGTAAATACTAAAGTGACTACTATACACTTACACTATGCACTGTATACTCTCCAGTGCAATGTTTCTCAAGAGGGGGTCCGTGGACCCCTAGTGGTCAGTGGTGTAATTTCAGGGGGTCTGTAGGAAAGTTTAAAAATGCTTAAATAATATTACGTATATTTTTTTGTTAAATGTATGAAAACATATTCAAATGAGATGTTTTAAAATGAATCAATTTGGTTATTCACCAGTATCATGTTAGCTGAGCTGACGATCGTTCATCGATGGATTTATTTTAAATTTATTGACAAATGAAATGATTATTTGCAAAAACCTATGAGTGTTAGACAAGTTCAAGTGTCATATTGATGGATAAAATAAACAAAAGATAATTCAGAGAGTCAAATGAAATGTCACCAACAATAAAATGCAAAAAATAAAATCTTGAAATGTTTTGATTCAATTCTAATGTTAATATTATTAATGTTAGATATTAATAAAATAAAGCAACATATATAGAAATGACTGTTTAATATATAGCCTATAATTGATGTGGCCCAGAAATCATTTTGAAATGTCTTGTGCCTCAAACACAGTGTAGCATATTCCTAAAAAAAACATTTTAGCTTATTTCAGAGGGTTGAAACTATTCATTGTAATCGCAAACTCAAAAGTTTTTTTTTTTTAATGGTTACTTTCATTGCACAGCAGTAACCCAAATTCATAGGCAAGTGGCCTTTCAGAAAACAAAGGAAGCAAAGTTCATAATGTAGGCCATTATGCTATGCCAGCAGTGGTACTATTTATTACAGTAATAGGCGTGTGTGGTTTTGGACATAGCCATTCATCCCTGCGCCAAGGGGAGAGGGGTGACTGCTCTGCTGAACGGGTGGGCTGCGATATGCACATTAAGTAGCTGACATGGTTCTCAAGAGACCGCCGAGAAATGACAACAGGCAGAATTTGGCGTCCTTTTCTTGTTCATGAGTGTAAGATTTGATGCGTCAGTTCATTAAGCAGTCACTGCCACATGCTACCCCTCAATTACAGAATTGCACTCAAGATTAATTATTGCTTACAGTTCATGTTACGGTGCATGTTTATATGCATGTGGTTTAGTAGGCTGACTATATGAGTACGCAGCAAAGGACACAGGAGACTTAAGACTGCTTCCTGTCCCATTAGCGTTTGATCATTTCCCCTATAACGTAGGAACTAACTTCCTTTCTATGCATCAGTCTTCATTTTATTCGTTGCCCCCCCCCCCCTCCCCCCAATTGGCTAAACATTAATTGTAGATATTGAATTACGCAGAATGACATATAGCCTACTCTAGTGAGGGAGGGATTTAATATTTTAAATTGAACTGGGCCTTGGAGTCCTGTTGGAGCTCGACAATGACGGTGCAAATTTCAATTACAACCATAAGCAACTGTGACTAAGGGGGGGAAAAATGCTCTCTGGAAGACATTAACATGACTGGAGTGCTGTAAAATCACCTTTTTCTTCCTCATAATTACTCTCTAATTAGCCATCAGTTATTCGATTACCCCTTTTAATCTGTAAGTCATGGACATGGGTTCTACAAATGGTGGCTTAGACACTGGTGCACTGGTAACGGCTCTAATTAAAGGACGAGACGCACAAAGTGTCCCTGAGAGACAGGTTTGGGGTGGGGGGGTGGTGGTTAGATATTCATGAGAATGTCTAATTTGTAATAAAGTGTAAAAATCACTACCAATGCATGAGGAAGAAGCACTAGTACCAGCGTACTCCTATTGTGAACAGTAGTGTGCAGCCTTTCCCTTCTTTAGCAAAATGCACTGCTGGGCACAAAAGAAGTCATTAATAGAAGCTGTAAAGAGAGCCATTGTTGCAGTGTGTTCCTCTTTGCTGAGAGAGAGAGAGCAAGAGAGAGCGAGAGAGAGCGAGAGAGAGAGAGAAAGTCAGATAATTTTGTAATGAGTCTCGACTCTTTGAAAAAGCCCTGCCAAAGTTTGGTAGCTACATGAAAAGACTTCCAATGTTAATTTTCTCTCGTTTCATCTCCCTTCCCTTCTCCCGCTTCATGTGCCAGGGATTCGCTTTATTTGTCACAGAGGAAAAAAAAAAAAAAAAAAAAAAAAAAAATCATCATCACACCAAAGCAGTCAGATTCTACCATTTATTACACATATTACATTCTTAAATAAAAACGCTCCACTGAACAGTTCTTGCATAGATATCTTACAATACCAATTTAAAAAAGAATTATGAAACAGACCAGTAACAAAAATAAATTTCATCTTCTTCCTTAATAAAGAACATTACCATACTAACATTATATCATACAAATAATATTTTAAACACTTTGTACAGCAAATAAAAAGGAGAAAATCGAAAAAAAGAAATGAACAACAAAAAACAAAACAAAACAAAAAAACCCCAGAAGGAACAGATTAGAAAAAACCAACCAAACAAACAAACAAAAAAAAAACGGAGAGGAAGTGAGCACGAAGGTAGCAGGAATTGAAGGGGGTTGATGGGTAGAGTGGGTGTGGTGTGGACAAGTGAGGATAACGGTTACGATGATGAACGTGGCTGGGGGTGGGGGCGGGGCCCTGCTCTAGCGAGAAACGTGCTGTACAAGTGGTGTGAGTTTTGTCGTGCCACTGTGGATGTGTCCGAGTGATGGCGTACTCTGTATTCCCTTTTGTTCTTACACAACCTGCGCTAAGCTGTCGTGGCCGGCCATGGCAGAGGAAGCGGCCGTAAAAGAAAAGCACCTATTCGAGGAACTGCGTTTCAGCTGAGGTCTGTCGTTGGGTGGCTCGCTCCCTGGTTATTGACTGCCTGCGACGTTTAGATTTTGCTGCTGGAAACACAAGCAAGGGTAGAAATATAGTGGTCTGAATGCAGCAGATTGAGGACCGGGATGTGATCTGGGAGCAGCTAGCGGCCGTCCTGCTGACGCAGGGTGGGACAAACGTGAGGGGACAGAATGAGTGAGGGGAGGAGATATATATATATATATATTTATATATAGCAAGAGGAAAGGAAAGTACTGGTGAATCCGGTATATACTGACACAGACTTTAGACAAGCACAGCGGATAGAGTCCAAGATGCACTAAACATCACAAGACATGAGCAGGACGAATTCATCCACACGTATCAAACTGGACCTGCCTTGATGACACATACTGTACTGACTACTGACCCTTCTAATATGCCAGAACTGATCCAGCCTGACACAGCAGACTGAAGAGACTAAAATGTCACATTCAGTGTGATTTTACTATTCGGCCATGGCTCACGTGCTCTTGTGACAGGTGCATCTTGAAATCTCACAACATTATGTTATGTGGACAATCGACAGTGGTGCGAAATAACAGACTACACTAGGAATACACATGAAGTGCGCATGTTTTTGTATTGAAATGCTTATGTTTTAATAAACTAAAGAACTGCAACACCTACAATCTTGTAAGAGGCGCTAGAGTCAAGCGGAACCGTTTGCCTGTTCATAAAATCCCTCTGCTTCAGGTGTTCTCTTGTTACACAAACACCTTATTTTAAGCCGAAATATAACGGAAGGGCAGTTATTTCACTGGAAGGTACTGGAGATCAGGGGTTCTCAAAGTATCGTTCGAGAAGAACAGCCAGGGGGTCTGAGATTATTATTATTATTATTATTATTTACTTTGTTACACCGGTGGAAATCACAATGGACCATTATCAAAGTTGTCCTCATGACTTGAGGTCTCTTAAATTAAATGGCTTTAATCCAAAATCTCCAAAATAGGTCTACAAATTTCATCATGGACCTTAATTCAGGAATAAAAAAGCTCCAATAAAGAGTACTCATTTAAATAATGAGCCTAATATTTGAATAGTTCATAAAAACCGAATCCGTACTACTAATCGGGACCTTAATAGTCAATAGTTATTTCTATGGCTGCAAACAGTTTGAGAACTCCTGCCTTAGATGCATAATTAACCTATTTAAAAAAAAAATACCCTATAAGCAAAATTTTGTAGTGGATTTTTCGTCCAAATAATCAAGCTTTGGAAGCGAAAGGAAAAACACCAGCCAATAAGAACAAATTCTTAAGCAATCCACTCGCTCCATTTCATCGGTTTGGGATTATATTGCAACAGGCATTTCTCGTGTTCCTGAAGACTCCTTTGACCTTAGACATCCTTAAGAAACTGTAAACTCCACTGTATAATATGCAAGGTACTAAAACCAATGCGACTATTTCGCTGTTACGGCACTGCTACTTGGAGAGAAAAAGAAAGAGAAAAATCACTAAATGACTATATTACAAGCACACATACCCAAGACCATGACAATGGCCACACACTGATGTTCAGGAAAAAATAAATAAATAAAAGTTTAATGCGATTCAGCTGATTTAGGGAGGAGGTTAGGGGACAGCATCTGATAAGTGGTATTAATGAGGGTTAAAAACAATAAAAATCATTGTTCTCCCTCTCTCTTTTTTTTTTTTTTTTTTGAACACTCAGCAGTTTGCTTGCAGACGCATAAATCTTTGGGCAAAGTGTGCATTTGATGTTCCTGCTGTAGTTGATTGTGCATTGATCACTGCTGTCGTTTGGAGTGTGGAGAGAGGAAAGGGGGGTGGGGTGGGGTAAGGGGGTGATCAAAACTCAAAGAGCACAGGCGATGTCTAGAGCATGCTGATTGCTATTTTAATGGACGGGCCTTTATTTTCATTATCATTTGGTAGGTTCTGGAACTTTATAATATTTCTATGCAAAAAAATAGTTCTTCAGTTGTAGTCTTGCATTTACAATGGCAATTTACAGGTCGGAATATGGAAGTGACTGAAATGTTTTATTCATTATCCCCCCCCCCCCCCCCCCCGACTCCTTTGCTGTTCCTTAGACAGAAAGAACTGTGACGTTTGTTTTCGGATTCTCAAAGTGTAATACAGGAAAGCTCAGGTTTGAGTCATGTGAGCATCTTAAAAGCTGGATGAAATCATGCTGGTTTCTATGACTACACTGAAATGAGGGTTGGTCATATCTTTTAGATGTGTGTCAGAATGAACTGAATTTGATCCCATTGTTTATTGGCTGATGCAACCAACGCAGAGCGCAGCAGAAACCTTGATGACCTACGACTAGTGTTACTCACAATGCTAAATATGACTCTTATAATCGATGCTCGGGTTGGAATGTGTCCTGCTTTGCTCGGATCGTTGGATAGATGCCGTGTCTAGAGGAAAGTGATACTTTCTCAAACTGATTGTACATTTATTAAAAAAAAAAAAAAAAAAGTGTTGGCGATATCAAATAGTCTTGATCCTCCACTGATTGGGGCTTCCTTTGCATCTCAACCCATGAAGTCAAACCAAGAACCTTAAGCATGAAAATAAAATAAAAAATAAATAAAAATAATAATAATTCAAGCAGACTGAGCAGACTGTTACGTCTTTGTGTTGTTTTCATGTGTATTAGTGAAGAAGGAGCAGGCCTTGTTCTGAGAGCAGTGTTAAGCAGATGTGCGCCATGTTTTTGGTATCAGTCTGGTTGTATTGTTG
This sequence comes from Ictalurus punctatus, assembly GCF_001660625.3. Lineage (NCBI taxonomy): Eukaryota > Metazoa > Chordata > Actinopteri > Siluriformes > Ictaluridae > Ictalurus > Ictalurus punctatus. Next base: position 18,789,855 of record NC_030421.2, read on the forward strand.
CCCTGAACGCCGATGACCTTAACGTTACAGCTCAAAAGTTACAATCATGGCTTTGATTCTCCCCCTCCACCCTCATCAACTAAAGCGAGGAGAGGGGTTCAGTGGGCCAACATCCTGCTAGACTTTGCAACCTTGGGAACAACGATTATAACCTCATTCACAATTATTTAGAAGCTGATTGTTATGCTAGAGCTCATCCTAGGCCTAGTTCGGCAAAATAGCTAGGACATGTGAATGAGCTCTCATCATCTGACTTCAAAGCCTGACTTCAGGCAGAAAGAAATCCTACTCCAAAACAACAATGGATAAAAACCCTACTTTGAAGATATTGGAATAGAACAAAAAAAAAAAAAAAAAACAAGAAAGGAAAAAAAAAGGGAAAAAAAATAAATAAAAAAATTCCGGGAAGCAATCTGTGTGCACAAGTGTGTATGTTTGAGAGAGGCTGCCATGCAGTGTTTTGTTTCTAATTCATTCATTAACATGATAATTGTTTTTCCCTTGATTATTTTCAGCTTTATCTCTGAAAAAAAGAGCCATGAGCTAATAAAACCATTCTGTGTGTTTTTGTTGCGTGCGCGTGTCTATGTGAGAGAGATTCATTTTTTCATTTTTTTCTCATAATAGTTTTCTTGTTTTTTTTTCCCCCGTTTTCCCCCCCCCTTTTTGTCTGTATGAAAAAAAGCACAGAGAACGTTGAAAAAAAGTCAGTGCAGACAATGGATACGAAACAGGCAGGCAAAGTTCGCCTGGCGCGATGCCACCGGGTTCCTTTTCATGTTTTTTTGTTTTTTTTTTTTAAAATCCTGATGCCAGCAGGCGTCTCTAGTCCCAGAGTCACATCACCTGCCTGCTTTCCTCCGCGTCCTCTCCAGGAGCTGGTCTCCCATAAGCCCCTTCTCCCTTGCGCAGGGTTTGAGCTCTAATATGGGATCCAGTCTCAGCATGAAGCCAGCGAACATTTCCAGTGTTAATATAATAAGCATCACGCGTGTGTCCGTGCAGACGCCCGGTTTCCGTAACAGTCTGCATCAAATCAGAACGGAGTGAAATGAAAAAAAAACCATAGGGCCCAGCTTTAGGAGTCAGCGGCTCACGTCCTTTCGGGCTTCATATACTCTTCCTTGCGTTCTTCAAACTCCTCGCTGTCAGTGCTAAGATAGGCACCACTGAACTGAACCGTTCACGCATACGCTGTACTCAACCCCCCCCAACACCCTCTCCCCCCCAAACCCTGTGCCAGTATGTGCACATTCACGCTCATGTAAGCAAAAACAAAAGTTCTTTTTTTTTTTTTTTTTTTTTGGAGTTTTAAGACATCTCAGTTCAGAAACAATCTTCTGTTTTGTAACACTGTCTTTAGAAAATAAAAAAAAAAAAAAAAAACTAAAGGCAAGAAAGTGTCGCTGCGCATTGTTTCAGATGCCTGCGAGGTGACAGGCATGAAGAGAGGAGCACGCTCTGAAGCGAAGAGCAGAGGAGGTCAGCGCAGGGGCTCCTTCAAGGGACTTGCTTTTGGCCACTAGCTCCATTGGTCACTGTCCAGAATGTTTGGCAACGTCATCCTCCAAAGTGGCAGCTTGCTGTACATGGTATGAACCTGCAGTTCGGTTTTTATTATGAGTCCTTGGTGCAGACGGAAGAAGAAGGAAGTCATTATTATTTTTTTTTCCCCCAGAAGGTGTTGTCTGTGTAACTTGAGAGCACAGGTACATTTCTAGAGCTGAAGTGTTGTTTTCGGATTAAATGTGATGTGAGCGATGCAGTGTTCACAGGGTTTCTGTCCCGTACTTATGATTTACTGTACAAAGAAGAGCAACAGTGCGGAAAAACAGCTATCGCTTGGCAGTGTCTGATTCCCAAGCTAGTAGCTTGAGCTAAGTAACTGATTTAAAAAAAATGAGAAAATGGCATGATTACTTATTTTTTTTTTGTTTGTTTTTGTTTTGTTTTGTTTTTGAAAACTGTCAAGAAGTGAAGAATCCAGCAAGCTCTGCTCTTATATTCTCGTTGCCTTGTGTTATTCTTTGTATAAAAGCCTCCTTCAGGCTTGGTTCTCACTGAGGTCTCCACAGGAGTCTTCATCTCTGGACGGGGCAAAAAAACTTCTCTTTAGACGTTCTTTCCCTCTCCCCCTTCTCTCTCTCTCTCTTTCTCTCTCCCCTTCTCCTTCACTCTCATTTCCCTTCTCTCCTCGACTCAGATGTGCCTCTTCATGTGCAGAGCCAAATGGTCAGACCTAGAGAAACACCTGCAGAGAGAGAGAGAGAGAGAGAGAGAGAGAGAGAGAGAGAGAGAGAGAGAGAGAGAGAAACACAATGTTAGCTAATCATGAGATACTAGCCTAGCATAACAGCATTTGATGAATCGGGTTGGGGTCTCACAGTGATGGGGGACCATATGACAGTCAGCCCAGGCTTTGCAGATGGAGTCTTTCAGAGCAGAAAGAAAACAACATTTGGCTTTCAGGGGGAAAAAAAATAAATAAAAATGAATATTTAAGCACTAGATTCTTCTCCCTAAGTTAACGACAGATCGTCGAAAGTCGAAAGCTTGCCAGCTTACTGATACATGCTGCGACTCTGCTGTTCTTTGCTAAAGAAATTGAATTACATATATTTTTGGAATGTAGGAGAAATCTGAGACCAGCTGGAGTTTTTTTTTTTTGTTTGGGGGGGGGGGGGGGGGGGGTTTATTTCAACACTGGTGGTGAAACTACTCTATAATAAATCACACTGTCGCATTAGTTATATAGCACTTGAATCATGATGGTTGGTTTTGGCCTGAGCCGTGGGCTTTCTTTTAAATCATACTCGATTAAGTTCACTGTTAATAACTACTACAGAGAAAGAAAATCTGCAGCGGAGATGCCTTCGCTATTTTACATACTGTACATTAAACTACAAGGATTACCGTAGAACATTCGTATACGATGATGAATCACAACGGCTAATAAAAAAGAAAGAAAAAAAGAAGAAGAAGAAAAAAAAGGCAGCGAAACGTGTGTGGGATTGAAATGAAGTATTAAAATTTGAATTTGCCTTTGGCTGTATGCATTATTAATTAGTAGTGAGCCATTGCGTGCTTATTCAGAACAGGCAGAGGACTCGCGGTGGGGGAAAGACATACAGGTGGACATTTACGATGGGTTTATCGAAATATTTGCTTAAAAAAAAAAAAAAAAAGCTAACGGTGAAAAAATGTTTTAAAAAAGGAAATCTAGTAGTAGTGCAATTATGCACTATTGGCATTATGCAAATGAGAAGATGCTCACTGGTCCCCGTGAGCTTTTGGATATAGTTAGCAATGCTAGCATTTTTGGTTGAAGTGATCCAGGCTTCGGTAATACGCACATCATCCCTGTCTCCTTTACACGAGCTCTTCTGAATAACAACAACCCTTGTGCGTTCTTTTCATATCGTGCGTTAATGCCTCTGCTATGAGAAATCAAAGCTTGACTGAGCAGAGGTGTGTGTATGCGTGTGTGTGTGCGTGTGTGTGTGTGTGTGTGTGTGTGTGTGTGTGTGTGTGTGTGTGTGTGTGTATGTGAAGGGCTGCTGGACAGATGGCCCTGTGACACTGGCCATCACACCAGCTGGCACACCCATAACCCCCCTCTCCTCACCCTCACTCAGTCCCACTCCACACCCAACAGGAGGGCTGGACTTGATTAGGCAGGATTAATGATGAGCCATGTGTGTGTGTGTGTGTGTGTGTGTGTGTGTGTGTGTGTGTGTGTGTGTGTGTGTGTGTGTGTGTGTGTCTGTGCGTATGACACAGTAACAGTATGTGTGCGTGTTAGCTGACTGTATTAGCTGTTAAACTTTCCACGGCTGCTCTCCGCTGTCCATTGTGATGGTAATGTAGGATCATCTTGACACACACACGGGTGAGGTCCCTCAAGGAGGCGGAACAGAATGGCTCATAGAGAGGACAGGGAGAAGCAGCTGTTTGCCTACACATCGTTTTTCACACATTAAAGCACGCGAGAGGCTATTCGATTTAGGATAAATTAACTTCTAACTTAACTCGCCGGGGTACGGCCGCGAGAGCTGATATTAGGGATGCGTCGATATCCATTTTTCAGACGAGCGTATGTTTTTCCAGTGCGTGTCAATATCGATAACAATACTGAAATGACTAAACTACTCGGTGTTAATCAATCTGGAATGTCACAGATCATTTCTTTTATCTGTTTACATTTCCTCAGATTAAACAGTGGCCATAAAAATCGCACATGTCCATGTTCATGCACTTGGGCTAGCCTGTGCGCTCTTTCCAAGTGCATTAGTTACCCTGGATTGTGAAGGGTTATGGGTTTTGTTCCACTTTGGTGAAGCTCTTCTGTACAGCTAGTAGTACGTTTCACTGCGTCAGAATCCCTCGTTGTTGATGATACTGCCTGAACCTCAAGAACAATGTACTGCAACTGTTATATTTGCTGTTATTTTATTCCATACTAAGGTAGTTTATAGACGTTTCTTCTTGCCTAGCCAGCATTTGCTGCACTGTTGGTTGCTAGCAATGAAGTCCTCATGCCACGTTACTTTACTAGGATGGTGTTGTACTTCCTCCTCTCGATGTTCTCCCACAGCACATTTAGCAGTCTGCTCTGCTTTGATCACCATCATTAATCTCATTAATTTCATGTCATCTGTTATTAGCGCGACGTTACGCTAGGCACACACATCACATAGCATCACGTGGTATTGGAGCCGTTTTTACGAGTACGAGTAAATGAGCACAATATCGGACCCATACCCAATTCCAGTATCTGTATTGGTGCTAGGGTTGTCACGGTACCAAAATTTCAGCAGTCGGTACCAATACCAGTAAAATTCCACGGTACCCTGTACTACTTTCGGTACCAAAACAAAACAAAAAAACATGCCAACTGAACAACACACTACTTTATTAATAAAGTTAAATATCAATATAAAATGTATTTTTAATAATGCCATTCTGTATACTTCAAGTATATCATTATTGAAGCTACTAGAGTTCTCCAGACACGAGGAGAAATATTTTTCTGACTGACTGGTATTAAAGACATAAAAATCGATTATTTTCTAAACACATACATTTCAGATATATCGCTCATCAAAAAGCCTCTGATGTGTAAAATTAATAAACCCCATCATGTCCTCACATTTATTTAACCCCAATAAAAGTTAAAGCATTAAATGGTTAATAAGGACTCCTGACTGTATTAGTGTTAAACGCGCGTATGCTAAACATTAAGTAAGCAAAAACGAGGATGTTTTCTTGCAATAATACACTCCAATGAAACTATTCTACAACTTTCATAATGCAACCCTATCACAACTGAAACTCACCTGCTTGAATAAATACTGCTTGAATACTTCCCACGGTTAATCTAGCTGCACATCAATTTTAGGGGCGGGGCTTTTACACACTTAGCGGTAACAGCACTGAAAGCGGAAAACGAGCGTCCGAGAGAAATCGGTGTATTTCGCAGGTATATATAGTAGGTAAGTATGCGGTTTCGGACACAGTCATGGCAACCGGTGGAGCTCCAATGTCTTCTTGCTGTATGGTGCACCCATGAAAAGTTTCAGACTTTTCAGACAGGGCATCAGTACAGGGTTGACCCGGTACTCGGTACTACCGGTACTTATGAAAATCTGATACCGTCAACTTTTTTTCCTTTTCAGTACTGACTTGGCACCAAAGTACCGGTACTTTTGACAATCCTAATCGGTGCATCCATAGACACATTTGTTACAAGTTCTCTTAAAGTGAACCTCCGTCTCTCTTAAAGTGAACCTTCCTTTTATTACGCCTGTGGATTAGTCCACTAGCAAATGAACCGAGTAGTATCCACACCTGGATTAGCTGACTCTGCAGTGAGGTTCTGCATGGGTTAATACTAAGTCCAGTTCAAAGAAACACGAACCAGAGGGCCCAATTTAAAAAAGCTCCCCAGGGGTTAACTTGCGGCGAAGGAGGCTGACTCGGTCTTCACTTCACGTTCTCGGCTCCGAAGCAGCTGTTGTCAAAAGCTTGGCAATCAGAGAGACTCAATTACAGTGATGCGTTCTACATCCACGTGCCAACGGCCCCCGTCTTGCTTTTTCCACAGTCAGTCCTGTTGTGAATTTATTAATGGATTCTGTATCGAAGACCTCGCGACAGTACTTCATCTCCAAAACCGAGACGTAAAGCGTAATTAGGACGCTGTCGGGACAGCGTTCGGAGATGGACTCGGTGGCCGCAGATTCTTTCAGAAGACAGTAGAGGTTTGTTGATGGAGCAGGCGAGTAGATCTGGATGGATGGCTACTGAAATCATGAGACGAGGCCCTGGTGGCATGCTGGCAGCAAGCCGGGGAGCCGTGTATAATTGCGCTTCCACCTGGAGCAGGATCAGTGTGCATGCGCAGCCGTGCCGTGTAATTTGCGCCGGGCGGCTGGCCCGAATGACAGCGTCCTACTATTGTCAACTGACAGGCTATCACTCAAAGCTACCCCCGTGTGCATGGAAATCTTGCTTGCGCTCCTCTTTCCTTTTGGAAACACACACTCCTTTTGTCACTTTCACACACACACACTCATCCACACACGCTCAATCAGTCCTCCCCAAACCCATCACTGTCACATCACACAGAGACAAAGAGAGCTTTCATTTCTGACAGGACTGTGGGATGTAATGACAATGTTTGATGTACTGTGTTAGCGTGTGTGTATCTGAATGAACTATTTGTGTGTAGGTGCTCGTCCCTCGCATGATTATGCTCTGAAAAGCTTACTGGAAAAAAAAAAACAGTCCTGAACTGATTCAGCTGCTGTTTCACCAATTATAACATATATAGCTCATCCCTCAGAAACAAAAAAGAAAGAGTTTGGATTGATAAGGTGGTATTTAAAGCTGCCCTTTTCCTCTATATAACCGTGATGTCGTGCATGACCTGGTCCGTCTGCCTAAACCCAACGGAATGTTCTCCGCGCTAGTCCTCCTGCGCCACGCCAAGTTTCTTTTATTGCCGTTATATAACTCGTGTATTTGAAACACGCCCCCTTATTTTTTTCCCCCCTCTGTTCTCTCCAGTCGATACACGCTGCACCGGTGGGGAGAGCGAAGGGGGCAGATTGGAAGAGAGAGAGAGGGAGAGCACGGCAGTAATTTGGTAATGAGTATCACAGGACTGGACTGTGAATGAACTACTCATGAGGGAACGGGAGTCTTAAACTAACTGCCAAACGATCTATCCCAGCACACAGCAAATGCTGCTGTGCTTCAGAGAGAATTTCAGAGAGAGAGAGAGAGAGAGAGAGAGAGAGAGAAAGGGGGGGGGCAACACTTCTGAGCAAGACAGTTTAGTGTTGCTGATTCCCAGCTGAAAGGAATTTTATTTGTGCGCATGAGGGGATTGCGAGAAAGCAGGTTTGATAGACAGAGAGAGACAGGTGCTGTGCCTGCTGCTCGGATGCGGAGAGAGAGAAAAAAAAAAGAAAAAAAAAAAAAGAAAAAAATTTCTGGGAGAGAGAGCTTTCTAATCACACGGTTCTCTAAGAAGGAAGCCGAGTGTGTGTATGATAGCGTGTGTCTTACCTGTCGCAGTGGTTACACTTGAAGGGCTTGGCGCCGGTGTGCTTGCGGTAGTGCCTAGTCAGCTCGTCGCTGCGGGCAAAGCGCCACTCGCAGCCTTCCCAGGAGCATTTGTACGGCTTCTCACCTGCAGACACGTGACACACTCCACTTTAGCAAGCCTTTTGCACTCGCATGCTTTCACACACGCACACCTATGCAGGACAGATCCACTGCATGAAACAGAAGATAAAAACGATCTGTTATATTAAACAGTGATTACTCATCTCTTCTCTTCATTCTCTGCGTGCCAGCTATTCACATCTCTTATTGCAGCCCAAATGTCTGGAACGCTCAATGAGCCAAATCAAAAGCAATTTTCCCCTTTTTGCAAAATTCCATGAAAAAAAAAAAAAAAAAAAAAATTAAATAATAAAAATTGTGCAAATTAACTCATTCACTGTGACAACATTAATTTATAATCCAGAGTCACGTTTCCAAAACATGAAACCACTTCCATTAACTGTTCTCCACCCCCCGATGAGAGATCTGAATTTCAGATGAAGTTAAGCAGATGGGGGAGGCGATCCCCATTGTTCAACACGCTGTAGGTTTTTTTGTTTTGTTTTTTTTTATCCATCAGGCTTAAAGTGATGGGTGGGGTGTCTGCTGTGGTCACGGTTCTACCCCAGCCTCGAGCTAGCGTTTGTGGCGAGCAGACGGGGCTCTGGCCCTAGGCCGCCTAGCTTGCTGAAGGAAATGGAGGGGTGTCAGCGGTGCTGATTCAGATCCAGGGGTGGTAAGGATAATTGGGGTCTTAATGACGCTTAATGAGGAGTAATATCGTACTCACGCTCAGCCAGCTGCCAGTGCTACCGCTCTTCCTCATGTCCGCCAATCTTCCTAACTAGACTTGAAGAGTCATTTGAAGTGAAATTTCGGCTCGCTCGATCGAAAAAGTGCAGCTTAGCAGATTGCAAATGACAGTACAGTAAAAAGAAGGGCTGCTGTCTGTAGCACTCATGCCTTAGGACATTGGCTAGTGCCATCTAATGCAGATGGAGAATGACCAAGGATCTGTCAGGAAGGAATTACTAATTAGACGACTTATTTTTCTCTGTAAAATGGGATTGAAACGAAGCGTATTCTTGCTTAATGTTCACGTAATGGCAGCACATCGTGCAGAGGGGTGGCTCGGCACACAAATTTGGTCGCAAGCCGAGGTAATATGGCGAGTGAGTGTGTAATCTGGGAATATCCTGCATTGGCTAGTGATGAGGCAATGCGACGTAAAGGATGACACAGCACAGACGACAAACGCAAGCCGTGTGATGTAACTCCTGCAACCGTTTCCTCTTCCCTTCCCCCATCATCCTTAGTGCTCTTTGAGGGTTACAGGCATCAAATGGAGTCAAGACCATATTTTCAATTATTTCCGCTAAACTTCCTTGGCGCCTTGCACAATGCCGAACAGACTGCGGTGTCTCTCTCTGGTCAGTTTGACCGAGACACGTAGCGTTCCAAATGCTTGTGCCTTTTTCTTTTATTGGATTTGCCTGTCCTTGAGCTCTCCTGGTTTATAAAATCAGCGGTGAATAATACCCCCAATGTGTACTCGTGTATCTACACAGATGGACGGAACCAGAGAGGAGCCCTCCCTTACGCTGAGATTTGCAAAGTGGTGGGGCCGCAGGTGCGAGACACCAAACGTTTCACACTGCACTCTGGGTAATTGGCCAGAGACCCCTACCCCCATCCACCCATCCATCCACATGCACACACGCACACACACTCACAAACATGCACCATCTCCCTCCTTCTGTCACAGCCCCCACTCTTCTCCCCCTCTTCTTCTTCTCTCTCGCGCTCAGACAGCAGCAAGGCAGGCTTGGACCTGCAACCACGGCAACCGCAACACCAGCCAATTATAACTTGGGAAGGCACAGATGCATGATGGAGTCGCTTAGCAACCGGTCAGAGAGAGGGAGAGAGAGAAAGTGAGAGTGAGTGTGTAAAGTTAAGAGTGAGGGAGAGCTGTGCAGTTGCAGCATGCAATGGAGGGACACTCCGCGGCATCAGCCAATTACTGTTCGCTTTCGTTGAGTGGGATGTAGTTGCCTGGCAACCCAAATGTACGGAGTGGAGCGGGGTATGCAGTAGTCTAAAGCTGGACCCTAGGCTGGTGAAGCTCTGAGCTCTGGCTGGACTGGCATACTGAAGCCTTTAACTGGTGTCCAGTGCTGCAAGCAGCTAGCCTGTTACTGCCTTTCTTCTGCATGTGATGGGGTTTCCTAGCAACTCGCTGTCTTCTAATCAACTACCCCCTGCTGCCCTTCCGTCACTGGCCTGGGTACTAAAGCCACAGTTAATTACATTTCTTCAGTCAGTCAACAGCTACAATGATCGCCAAGGATCACATTTGAGCAATTACAGGGTGTGCATTTTTACTTCCGTCTCCTGGAGCAGGAGTTATCGATCACGGCCCCTACATCAGAGTCAAGTGTTCAGGCTGTAACCCACGTTTCCTCCATAGTGTATATTAGAATACACACCATTAACCTTGCAAACACTGTCTGAAAGCCAAAACCAACCTTTCCAACACCAAGTAGGCTTCCCATCGAATCCTGCAGTAATCGTAATGTCCCTGTGCCAGTAATCTATTGAAATAATAACCGAAAAAAAGAGGATTAAACTAATTACATCATTGAATCCGGCGTGTAATGAACTTGACAGATTCTGGCATACAGCTTTCTGTTTTTGGATTTATTTATTTTTCCCTTTCTCCCATTGTTACTTGTTTCTGTTCCCTGTCAGGAACACCGCCGGTGAGCTAGTATAGTGATTAGCATTGCTACCGCTTGCAGAAACCCGCTGAGTCAACAGCCGGCCTCAGGAGCAAGATTAGCCACAGCGAGGCCATCAACACAGCAGGACTTGAGGGCACAGTGGAGCGCAACTCCCTCTCAGGGTTCAGCGAGAGGGCAACAGCAGCAAAGCAGAGGTGGATGTGGCTGAATTAGCCGAGATACGTATTTTAGCCCAGCCAGTCTATCAATCATCCTGCAATTACTGACCGCGCTGACAGGTTTTGAATAGTGTGGCTGAACTCATTTTAGTTTGAAAGTGAATTGGGGGACAACTACCTCATTCTGGCCATGCTTCCAGAGTCAGGCCTCAATCCAAGCTACTCTATAGCAGAATGTAGGATTTTATATATATATATATATATATATATATATATATATATATATATATATATATATATATAAACTTTGCATGCTTTTCCTCATTCCGCTTGCTTTTGAGAGAAGAACAGAACTTCAGGGGCTCTCAAATACGTCCAAACGAATCCTTTATTAGCATCACATGCCTTGATGATTTGATTGAATCTCACCTGTGTGTGTCCTCTGGTGTGCCTTCAAGTGGGAACTCTTTGTGTAAACCTTCCTGCAGCCATTGAACTGGCAGCGATGGACCCTCTTCTTGTTCTCTGGGATGTCACTAATTCCTGCTGATCCCAAGCCTCCTTCTCCGTCGCTCTGTGCTCCCCGGGCCGGTGGTGAAGGCAATGACTGTGTCGCCACCAATTTGGCAGTAGCCAGCCCCACTTTCTTTGCCACCAACTTGAGCGTCAGTGTGCCGTCAGGCGTGGCGGTGAGGGTCTGCGTTGGCTTGACCAGGTGCCGGCCCAGTTCTGGTGAGGAGGGTGGCGTTAGTGAGGTGACGGCACTCAGTTGTGCTGGGTGGACGCCCCCATTACCCTCTTTCACTCCTGCCTCAATGGTCTTACCACTGGCTGGAGTGTGGAGGTTTTTGGGCAGAGACACGAGCAGCGGCGGCGGACTGGGTTGGTCTGACAAGCTGGGAAGCAGTGGATCCATCAGGTCCTCGTCACTGTCCCCCTTCATGAAACCTGGTGTCAACAGGCAGTCCAGATCCTCATCGAAGAGGTCGGACAGTCGCTTAGGCTCTGTCTGTAGATACCGCTCCAGCTCCAGACATGTCTGTGGGAAAAGAGAGACGGGGAGAAGGACATAAGGTCAAACACATAACTCTAGTTACTTTCCAGCGTGACACTAATCACCTTGTACTACCTGATAAATCACTTGTTTAATCAACTGTTTGCCACACAAAGTCTAGCAATACAACATTAAACAGGGAAGAAGAAAAAACAGCTCAATTTAAAAATTACGCCATTAAAATACCAAACATCACCATGGTAATAGACCATTAATAGACTTTAACAACTTTGATAGTGAATTCATTTCATCAGAAGAGGTAGCTAAACCTGTGGGCAAGCGTCATGCCATCAATAGGTACATATTATAACAGCTTTAGGAAATTTCAGTACCCACAAGCTTGCTGGCTGGTGGGTTTCGTGTCACTGTGGGCTTGTCAACAAACACGCTTGCGCGAGAAAACTAGTATTTTGGAGTGATTGATCACAGGTGCCGGGCTGCTCTGCCCTCTCTACGTCTTTCTGGGAGAGAAATCAAACATCCCAGGAATTTTTCATTACTTGCTAACCGCGAGGGGAAGGTATTTACCCATGCAGGTTATGGTTTTCCTCAGTGTCCGCCCTCTTCATGGCCTTTCACTAGAAACAAGCACCTTGCTTAAGATAATAAACCTTTCCCCTTCTTTTCTGAAGGGGGGGATTCATTAAAGGGAGAAATACTTCAGTTGAGCAAGAGCGAAAGAGTGAATGATTAAGAGAGAGGGAAAGAGAGAGCGAGAGAGAGAGAGAGCGCGAGAGAGTGAGTGTCTATGGCTCACTGACTGCCTATTCAGCAGTTTCTTTTCTAATGGTCTAACAATATTATTCTTCAGTCACATTGACTAGTTTGGATATTAGAGCGTTCTGTTCCGCATGTCGCAGTAAAAGCACTTTGGCAGCGAGGTCGGAAGAGCGTCGGGGAAAGAAAAAAAACCCTCCAGCTCATTCCTTCATGTCATCAGTACAAATTATAACTGCAGCAGCTCCATTATTTTAACTTAAGCAACATAAAGGACTGCATCTACAGCTTGTGTGTACGGTATGTTTTGTCTGTGGCACGTAAACAAGCTGAAAACTACGTTTAGTTAAAAGAAAAACGATCGGATTACGTTTTTATTGTTCATATTAATGTACATTTTCCTTGTTTTTCTTCGAGGGTATGGTTTCAAACCAACTCATGAGCATATTTTAAATAGTGTACATAGTCAAGGCTTTGGTACTATAGGTCTTTGGATAGCCAAACGTTGGCAGGATGTACATGTTTCAGTAGGATTTTACACTCCTGCTTGGAATGGAACGTCAAACCTGGTTAAAAAGGCTTTCACTTGTTTTTTTGTTTTTTTTTGGTCCAACTCAAAAATCTATTTGTAGCACAGCAGAAAAGCAGCTGTTGTTACAGTTTAATACTGAGACACCGGGTTTATTCAGGTTTCATCATAACACCTCGACTAGAACGATATCCACCACTCCAGAGCAGCATTATCCATACTAAAAACTAGTATTAATCAATAATATATGTATACGACACTCTATACTATTAATATGTTGGAACATATTAAAGATTTGTGATAAGGCTATTGTTCATGATTCTGTCCTGCATTATAAACTTTTTATATGCAGGCTCTATTTGAACAATCGGATCTTCCTGAAACAGCGTGAAACCTCACAGCGGGTGTAATGCGAAGCTTGTGCGTTTTGGGACGCTTGCACGAGCTTCAGCTTATGCGGCAGGTGTGTAAATTATCCATGTGTACTGAGAATATAGGGCCTTTCATCCAGGTGTTCAAGTGAGAATTTCAGCAGTAGACTGAAGTTTTGCATCTTGAATTATTTTAGTTGCCAGTGTGTTTTTATAGAGCTTATTTGCAGTCACAGATTTATTTATTTATTCTCCAAGCGTGCAACGCAGAGAGACGAGAACACACAGTACTCCATTATAGCTTCCAGAAACAAATGGAGCAAGGGTAGAAAAACCCTGTAATAGTACATGTTTATCTGAACAACACTACAATTGAACTGCTTTGTGAATCTGAATAACTGGAAGGTAAAGTCAATAACGATATGCTCACTCTGCTCAAAATGTCTAAAAATAAAATAATAATAATTTAAAAAAAAAACTTAAATATACCAAAAATTTCACAGTTAAAATAGTATATATATATATATATATATATATATATATATATATATATATATATATATATATATATATATATATATATATATATATATATATATATATATAATAGTAAACTAGTATAGATATTAGTGAGTTTACTGCCCCTAATCGTTTACATCACGCACACTACAGCAATAATGCATTATGGGAATCCTGAGTGTGAATAGCAAATGAAAGATCAAATCATATCTCTGCTCAGACCTCACTCGCCCACGTTCCTACCAAACACACAGTCACAGGTTAGCGTTAACTGAGACTGATATCTGCTGAAGTGAATATCAGAATGTTATACTTATATTTGCTGCACCTGCAACACTGAGCTCTATCAATAATATATGTGGTGCTAAGAGGCGTTATCACACAAAGAGACAGCTAGAGAGAGAGAGAGCACGAGAGAGAGAGATAGTTGGGGGGGGATGCGTTGAGAACACCGCCAAACTGCTATTAGCAAACGCGGCTCGGGTCCAAACTAGACACAAAGAGAAAATTACGGCCAATCTCTGAGTCGGTTCCTCACACCGTTTCCTGCTCCCTGTGTACGTAATAAAGTCGGCACATTATCTAAAACTAATGCTTTTACATCTCCGCCTGCATCTACCAAAACTGTTCTCCCCTGCTCCCTGTATCCTTGGATTGAAACTATATTTTTTCCCTAAATACAAATAGGTTTTAATTAAAGCGATTTGGCTTTCATCAGATGCTGTTTGAAGCTCTACCTCATGATGAAACACTGATCTCTCTCTCTCTCTCTCTCTCTCTCTCCCCCCCTCCACAGCATGCGTTGATGACTAATTAGCCACTCAAACGACCCGGCGAAGAGAGGCTCTTTATTCAGCTAATTTGCTGATGGGAAGCCCAAGTGTGTGTACTCTTGCATCACGTACGTGTTTGTGTGAGTAAAATGGAGCGGTAACTAAAAACTACCCCTTGATTTTTATTGCCATTAGAATACTTTTTTTTTTTTTTTTTTTTTTTTTTTTTTAACTAAACAAAACCTTTCACTTTGGGTTTTTTGTGCACTTCGTGTAGGCTGAAGTGGCAGGGAGAGATGAGTTGCTATCCGGCTCGCACTGTGATTCTGCATGGAAATGGTGTCGTTTTCAATGAGCCGGGTTGATGAAATCTGTCTATATGATATGCCATCTTTGCCGTCCCCTGCAGTGCCCAGAACAATAACCCACGGCTCCTGTCTATCCACTACAGCTATTATCACCCATACATTCCACTGATCATAACCACTCTTCTGTAAAATTGGGACTCTGTCCTTGATTCGTTTAAGGAAGGATTTTACCCTGTTTGGGTCTTCCATTCATTTGATTTGGACTGATATATAAATATATATTTTTTGGCTAAGGAGCCTGTGGCGGCTGCTGCACCATTAGCTCTGTAACGACATGACAATTACTGAGGAACCCTGGGAAAGCCATTGTGCCAAGTGACAGACGCTTATCATCAACTGCAGGAGGCGCTTTGAGTCTCCGTTGCACGTCCATGACAGACCACCCCTCAGGTTGCAGAGAGAGAGAGAGAGAGAGAGAGAAGAAGGAAGCTAGTCAGCCACACGCATTCTGTCAGAGGTAGATCCTATCTTTCCCAATGACATTTAAGCTATCACCACAACGGGATGAACATCACCGTAATCTGAGGCCCACGCCATCGTGGATAGGATTTCATGGATTTGCTCGCCTTTTTGGCTGGGTGGTAGGACCCAGAGGCCAGGGCTGCCACTTTTGGCTTGTTGTTCAGACAGTAGCGATGAGCATTGCTGTGGAGACTGAGTCCAACACACCATACACACACACACACACACACACACACACACACACACACACACACACACACACACAGTGGACCTGAGCTTCCTCACTCCATTCACTGTCATCTACCCATCCCCCTGGTTCCAAGCCCCAGGAATCCTGACATTTAGAGGATACAGTTACACCATGAGGCAGAGAGCACTTTGTGATTTACTGTGTGTGTGTGTGTGTGTGTGTGTGTGTGTGTGTGTGTGTGTGTTTGACTAACTGTGTGTGCCCATTTATTTTGGTAAGGGTGTGTGTGTGTGTGCTTTTGGTTGCCCTATTGAAAAGTGGCCATAAAACCAATGAAGTGGCGTACCTAACAGTCGGTTTCCTAACAAAAGACCCAACAAAAGCATGAAAAAGTGTCCCAATAAAATGGTTAACGGACAAATAAATTGAAAGGTGCTTATGTGAAAAGTCAACGGTCGTCAGCTTGGTACAGCGCTGAGTGGCCCGGGCGATTCCTTTTGATCTTGCTTGCAATTCCCACCATCAAAGAAAGCCTTCTAAATGAAAGACTCGCTCAAATCACAACCGCTGTCTCACAAAGGGGATTTCAGCATCTTTTTTTTTTTTTTTTTTAGGGAGGAGAGACACACTCGATCACCTGATTCTTTCCACCAGCTGTCACTAAAGCTAAACTACAAGGTTTTGAACGGCAAACGGCTTGGGGAGCTGACAGCCGCTCACGACAAACTCCAAAACGCAATACGACGCAGTTCACACCTAAGGACAAACAAGTGTGGCTGATGTCTTGACAATTCCTCAGTGTTTCAACTTACTTCTCAAGCGACTCTATATCTCTTCCTCTTTCTTGCCTCCTATGAAATTTTAATGAGCAATGTATGATGGAGTGAGTCCACTCAGACTCTCCTGCTGTGTAATGGCCCTCCTCTCTGCCTGGTTCTGCACCTGTGTCACCCCAACATCACCCCCTCCCGTTCAGTACAGTAGCCTTACTGTCCCCCTCCTCAACACGCACAGACACACGCAAAACACAATAGCACAGCAAGTCAATTAGCACCTGGGCACTAACCATCCTCTCCCTCTTCTACTCCACTCCATCCTCATCACCCTCGGCCTAATAAACATGGGCCATAAAATAAATGAACGTAGGCGATCCATGTGGAAGAAAAATGCTAACAGCTGTTAGCTAGGACAGCCCAGATATGCTCTTTTAATTTGGACGGATAATTTAATCCAGTTTCATTTGGCCTGTGGCCACCGATGCAGAGGCTGAACACTCACACTTGCTGGCTCTTTTATCTTGGGTCGTGCCCTCTGACATTTGCCCACAGTGAGGGAAAAAAAAAAAAAAAAAAATCACGTGCAATGTGGTTGGGAATGTATTTCACTGCGAAGGCAATTAAATATAAAACGAGCCACTTCTAGCAGTTGAGATTTTTAAGGAACAGGACACGCTTCGATGAATGTGTAAAATCCTGTTAAAGTCTATTGATAAGAGCCATATCTCGTTCCACTGTGCTTTCCTGGATGACGTGATAATAACCGCCTGGCACGAATGCCTTGTTTCTCTGCTACACAGTTTTTTTTTTTTTTTTTTTTTTTTAAAAAGCAAGCCAAGCGGTGTCATCTGAAATTAGGGAAATCTTTTTTTGTCAGAGGTTCGGAATCGATATTTATGAGAACAAGAAAAAGGCTCTGACGGGAAAGAATAGCACGATCCCACATCTTTTACAATGATCTCATAGCATGTGTGAATATTTTAACGCAGGGCGGAGATTAAATCTGACCCACACAGCTAGGCGATCAAGACTAGACATTGTCCTGTGAGGGTGTAGAGAAGAGAAATAAAAGACCATTTCTGACAGATTACTCTTAGCAAAGCCAGACAAAGCCAGAGTGAACGATGCCCGACTGCAGACGTTCCCCGGGCTCTCGCTGCCCTGTTGACGCCGCTTTCTCAGCGGCAGATTTCTCGTCGTATCTTTCCGCTGGTGGAAACCGTGCACTTGATTTCTCGGGGGGGTGGGGTGGGGGGGATAGAGAGAGAAAAAGAGAGAGAGAGAGAGAGAGAGAGAGAGAGAGAGAGAGAGAGAGAAAGGGGGGGAAAAAAAAAAAAAAAAAAAAAAAAAAAAAAAAAAAAGAGGCCAACTGTGTGCCACACAACTCCTGCATTTACATATGCGTATCATTATTGTTGTGGTTGCCTGGATACCAGGCGATAGTTAAATCCCTTGTGTCTATCTGCAAAAGCAACTCCTACAGT
This sequence comes from Ictalurus punctatus, assembly GCF_001660625.3. Taxonomy (NCBI): domain Eukaryota; kingdom Metazoa; phylum Chordata; class Actinopteri; order Siluriformes; family Ictaluridae; genus Ictalurus; species Ictalurus punctatus. The sequence goes on from NC_030421.2 coordinate 18,807,611, forward strand.
ATATGAGCCAGACAGCCAACACGAAACCGAAAAAACGGAAAAATCCAAGGGCTTACGACGCCAAAAGAATATGACCTTGACATTGCTACAGAACCTAAAAAATATGTGTTACACTAATACATTTACACACATACCTGTATATCTTACGGATTTAACTACCGGATCTCATATTGCAATAAGACTGCAAAAAGGTTTTCGTTCCACATCACTGAGCCAAGAGAGAGAGTAACCCTGACCTTCTATGTGTAGGCTTAGTAGAAAACAGAAAATCAATACATGCTGGCCATTAGTCTCCACACCCAAGCAGCTTATATGTGGCAGGTCTCATGTTCTTGACACACTTTGAGGGGTTTTTCCCTTTTTCCCTCCCTATGGGATGCGGTCTAGCTGCCAAAACCTCAGAGTTCAGAGTTATGTAATTATTACCACACTTAATATCAAGATGCTGTCTAGAAGTAACAGTACCAATACCCTAAGAGGTATAGAAGTCTTTAGGAGATGATTTTGTCGCTCTAACAGAAGTATATATGTAAAACTGACTAACTAAACATTTTTTGTCGTCATTGCACAGGCAACGGAACTTAATTTAGCAGCAATCTGGCCAACATGCAATTATGATATATTACCACATGTACTACGAAGGAGAATGAATGAATGAATAAATAAATAAATACACACACACACTGTATAATACAAAGAAGGACAAATGTTACACGAGTGTATAATTTAATATCTCATATGTAAGGGAGATGAAGAATAAATAAAGTATATAAAGAATGCCATCATCCTGTGTGTGTGTGTGAGATACCAGTCTGCATGACATAATCTATCTTGTACAATACCTTTAATAATGTAATGCCAATTAGGATAATGATTAGTGTCATTTTCCTGATGTTTCTTTGCATAACCCACTACAGTTTGGTGCCTGATTACAGCGCTGGTGCCAGATGTTCATGAAAGACTCGGTGGGAAACGGAGCAGCACGTCCTCAAGGTAGCAATGAAAATGAAATGAAAGTTACTTCGAAGACTTACTTAAACGAAAAGTACCCTAGTAGCGCAGAGTAAACGTAATCTTCCTAAACGCTCTCGGTGAAAGGCTAAGACTGGCTTTGGGTGTGAGATTATGCAAAATTCAACACACTCATTACTTTGTATCAATATTTACCCTCTTCCGAAAAGCTAATTGCATGCTCATTGTGCGATACGAATTCGCCGGTTCATGACAAATTCATTGTTTAATCGCACCCTCATCCTTTGTGTACCCTCCATTCTCCTTCCTGTACCTAAAGCTGTGCTTCTCAAGACTGGCCTTCTTAGGCATTGCGGTGGCCGAAGTCCAGCTCTCGCTTCCTCTTCCTCTTCTCAGTCTGTGGCTGGTGAGCACTGGGCAGCTCCTCTGGGAGACGAACGGAAATCCAGACAGAGGCTCAGCCTTAGACGAGCACAACAGGCCCTGAAGCGGTTTCCATGGTAGCCACATTGTTGGGGTTTAATTTTTTTTTTTTTTTTAAGAATCATAGAAGTGTGCTGGAAATGGTCATAATCTCTTTCGGGTCTACTAGGTTTTACATTAGGATACGTTAAGTGGTTCTCCCAACAAAAACATGTTGGTCATAAAAAAAATTGACCACATTTCCTTATTGCCTATCTCCGGATTCAGGCTTTCCCTATTCCCTTCCTGTTTCCACGATCAACTGAGGATCAGAGTTGTGGGAGTGGTTTTTTAATTAGGAAGTGATATTTCATTTATAGCTAAAATATCCTGGACGTTTAACTCAGTTTTACTGTAATGAGTTCCAAATGATAAACCCTTCGAGATCGTCGGTGCTGTAAAACAAACATTCTTTGAAAAGCATCCTTTGCAGTATTCTACCCTGAAATCAGATAAAGAAACAGAAAAATGTTCATTAGACAGAGGTGTGCATGAGCTGATGCATGCTGACAGCCCTTGGCAGAACATTAGGGCCCCCGTTAAGGTTCATGACATAACCGAGACAGGTTTATTATAACATGAGCTTTCCCGAGGCAGTCTGAAGATTGCCACCTAAGGAGAAGAAAACACCTCGTCTCATCTCGATACTAAAACACTGACGCGCTGACCGAAAAAAATAATCATCTCTTCATAAACAGGCCTGGAAGAACTTCATTATACCTCATTTCTCTGTAGACACAGGACTCATTTCTCTACATTTATAAGAAGGAGCAAACCACAGTGCTCACCCTGGCCATGCATAGTAATTAGCAGACCTTATGTACACTAAGCACCCTTGTTGGTAAGGATTACCACCAATATGTATCTTTGTACTAGCGTAGACTAAGCGACCTTTTCACATGAAAGCTGTGAGCTCTCAATTAAGGGTGAGATAAAGATGACCCTGGGAAAAAATGTATGCTTGTTTAACACACCTGATTTCTCTATACATAGTACAAGTCATGTTCAGTGCACGCTTATGCACTGATGATATGATTCTCAGCTCGGTGGTGCCCTGTGATTAGCCTATTTTCACATGACTAATAGAGATCCCAGGGTAAATTAATAGTTCGATTTGAGACTGTGTTGTAGTGCTCAGAAGGGTTAACTCAAGTGTTCCCAGGTTTGGGACAGAAAAGTCAATAGGCCAAGTTAGATTTGGAAATTCAATTTAAATTATTCCATAGATCCAACAAGCCTTAATGGACCACTGGCATAATCCCTGTCTAGACAGAGTTGGCACTCCTAATTATTATGATAACTTATTACCTCTTAATTGAAGTGAGGAATGATGGGGGTTCTAAGGAATAAATGGGCAATGGCACTGCTACTGGAGAACTGCTTCTGCCAACTTCTCCATCTGTACCCAGGCACACAAGGAGGCTGTACGCTTGACATTACACAGCTGCAGCTAATGAATACATATGCTTGTGTGGCCACCAAATCCCGTTTTACTGAGTTCTACAAACACCAATTTAGGTCGCAAAATGGTGGTCAAATGTGTGACGGGAGACGAAAGGGCTGTGAAAGAAGTGCAAGGCACAAAACCCTGCACTCATTTGTTTTATCAGCGAGTGCTTGTGAAAGAAACAACGTCCCCTTGATCAGGTCCCAAACCAACACAGGTCCCATTAACATCCAGTCAAACACACTTGACTTCGTTGGGGTGGGGGAGACAACAGTCGAACTTGTTTTTGGGAAACTGTTGAGCAATTCCCCTCTATCCATTGCGGTAGAACAGGGCATGGTTTAACGGATAAATACATGTCATTCAGACAAAAACACTAGGTCAAACATTCAAGAGTTTCTTAGAAACCATTCAAACTTGAGCCTGTTATTGCTTGTGTGCAGATTCCATTCTTTGGGCTTGCAAGGCACAGCAAAGAATTAGGAGAATGGCTTGTGAATTGAAGTGGTAAGAAATACATTGCTGTATTCAGTGCAAATTAAGAGCTAAATTATAATAAAGACAATTTTTTTTTGATCCTCTATACAGTGCCTGGTCTAAAAACCAGCTCTATAAAAATAAATAAATAAATAAATTCATGCCAGCTGATGACACAGTGAGAAGGTATGAGAATGTGAAGATTTGTGCCAAGACGCCAAATGTAGGATAATCATACCAACAAAGCCAGCGAGACAGCATTCAGGCTAAGCATGCAGAGCAGACTTAGCCCCAAAGAATGGGTCCCTGTCTTCCTTTAACTGGATTTGGGGACGAGCTGCTGTTTATCTGTGTATGGGTCGGCTAATGGCCGCTGGCTGGTGGCACTGGGGTAATCTAATCAGGATACAGCGATTTACATTACATCGCTCAGGCAGGATTATTCCCCATCAGAAGCCGCTTGAAAGGGGACACTTTTAAGTGGGGTTAACAGCTTGTTATAAGATTCGAGAGACTAAGTGCGGGATACTGGCGTGTTTGTATCTGTGCGTTTTGTGTGTGTGTGTGTGTGTGTGGGGAAGTGTGCAAGCATGGGGGGTTCCCATTGTGTAGGCTAATCTTCATTACGCACTGCAAAGAGATCAGTGCTCAGGCGGGGGGATACAACACCAGAAGACAAAAGAGAACAAGAGGAGAGAGTGTGGCGAGACAAAAGGAGATGGGCAACAAAGAGAGAGCTGGAGGCGGGGGCTGACTCTGGGGCTTTTTTGTCTCATACGATGCATAGTCCTTTGGGTATTGTGTGGAAAGTTACATCCACACTGGCACAGGCAAGTCAACGCACTATCAGGCCAAGTTCTTCGAAGGAGGCAGTTACAGCTACAGGAACTATATTAAAGCATCCTGCATCAGTTGGCTGGATCAGTTGTGATGCTGTGAGCACTTCGGTTGACTGAGCTCTCTCTCCCCCTCTGTTTTGTGGAAATTTAAGCAGTACTGAACAAAATCTGCTACATCCATTTGCTAACCCTTACATTAAAGACATCGGCTCTGAGCTCTCTCTCTCTTTTTACTTTTTCTGGGCTTCTGTCCAACAGATACCTCTGCACTTTCAACCTTCTGCATTACAAGCAGGGAGCCACATGGAGGAAGTTTAAACTTACCCAAGCATGAGGACCAGTGGGCAGCGTTCCCTTAGTCACAGTTATGTCACAGCGATGCAAGTTTATATACTCGAGATGTCAGTTCACCGTGTCTGTCCCCTTTCATTTTGTTGCCTTTACCCTGCTCTATTAAGCTATGGAAGAAGCCCCTGTTATCCCAACTACACTGTAGGGGCCAGTCAGGAATTCCTGCTTCCTTTTCCTTGCTAAAAGCTAGCACAATAGTCTGTGTGTAACACAACCTTGGGAGCAAAGCATCCGACAACGAAGCAGCTGGGGTGTGACTACTACATCTACTGCACCAAACGAACAGACTTCTTGGATAGTCAACAGCAATAACGAACAAATCAAATGTTTTTGGTAAATACATTTCTCTGAGACTATTTTATGAAGCAAGAAGTCTTACAACTGATGCTATTCTGCTAGCCATCTGAGCCACGTTGTGGTAAATAAGTTCTGGATAGTTCTTTGTACCCAACCACAGGATGTAACAATTGAGAGAGTGTGACAGCAGTGACAAGGAGGCCCTAACAGAGAGGAAACACATTCCATGCATATGAGCTTCTTTCCTGTTTGATCTGCCTAAAAGACTCTGTAAGCCAAGGATTTTGGATATTGTGGAGGTACGACACAGGGGCCTGTACTAGTGCGAGATAGCGTGTCCGTACCTTGACTTGGAGCTAAGAATTGAAGTTATGCCATACTCTCTTGCCTCATGTCCTGATTACTATCCCACAGATAAGGACAAACACACAAAAGACCTTGCCAGGCACATTCCAGTGTAGAGTCACTGTGAACCATTGTGAGTATGTTACTTAAGGTGGGAGAAGGGTTTGAAGAAGGGCATAGATGGCTATAACCAATCCAATTTGAGAGTTCAGATTAGCTAGCAGTGATGGGCAAAGGCAGTTAAGATAACAAGAATTTGAGCCCCGACCTGAGCCCCCCCCTTGTCGCTCCCATATTCAAGCCTTCAACCAATCTTATAGCACTGCCTCTGAAAAGCTTTTTGTGCTATAGGGATTTTTCACGCACGAAAGGCTCCAAAACAAAACGAGGAATGTTGATTTTGCAAAGCCGCTTAAAAAATTAAACAACTTACACGAACCCCCTTTTAGGAGCTCACCTCTGAGAGATAGGAGAGGCCTGACGGGTTCTGTTTTGTGAGATAACTGCACAAGATCCCGTCCCAACCCAATTTTTCAGCACCAGGTTAAGCAACACAGTTAATTGCCATCGCTCACTAAGGAGCACGTAAATGACTTTTTCATCCCTGACTCTGTCCTCTTTATAATTATCTTGCAGAATGGTAATTACACCAAGTGAGCTCAGCTCGTATTTTATGGGACAACAAACTCCTTTGCTCTTTCCGGTGCTCTTATTTTCCCCCTGTGGTTATGTCAAAGAAGGGGTAAACATGGGCACTTTGAGATAATTTAAGGCATTGGGAAAAACAATCAAGGTGGTTCAATGAAATATTATAAGGAGCAATGAGGCTGTTGTTTATCATAAATACTGAGAATTATGCTATATAATACAAAATCCCGAGGGCCATTTCACAGAATGTTGTCGGTTGTAGAGTTCTTTAACCATCGAGTGTGTGAAAGTAACCAAATCGCATTTTTAAAGCAGATCAAATGTCAGACCCAAGTATGAGAAAGTAAAAGTGAACTAGCAGCTATAACTCTGAGTCTTAAACCCATTTTGGAGAAACAAAACACATGTATCAGGGCCATCTCAAAGGAGATAGCTGCTTTAGAAATACTTCCTCTGATCTGATCCTGCTCTTGTTACGTGCTTGCAATACAGAACAGAGTGCCACAGCATTGTTGTGATGTCTCAATCTGTGCACAGTGTCCTTTCCTCTTCTGATATCTCATCTCTTAAACACCAGACAAAATGCCTGCCACTCAGCCGGTCGGCACTGAGACAGGGTGAGCGCGTGTCTGGTGGGAGAGGGGGGGGGGGGGGGTGGCGATCATGAGATGACACACAAAATCTCCTCTATAGAACCACAACCAGGGATTACAGAAAAACATAGCTGTGATGCCACCTTTTTGAGCACTTCCCAAAGTGTGAATGAATCAGTTGTGTTTCGCTGTCACTGCTTTCACAATCTGCCTCATCCGCAAAAACACAACTTATATATATATATATATATATATATAAAAAAAACAATATATATACAGTAAATAGCACAAAAGAACATGCCTTTTTAGGCAAATTAACTAAGGAAAGCTTGAAAGTTCCTGTCTTTTTCCACTCGTCCTCAGTGTCTCTCACTCATGCAAACACTCGTGTACACAAAGCTGCCTATACAAATCACGCCTGCAGACTCAAAGTATGACCTCATCTCTCCTGCCCCCCCCCCCCCTCCCCCCAGGCATGCTCCAGAGTAGTTAGGCCGAGAGTGAGGTCACCTGAGACGGCAAGGGCCCCGCCCTCTTCTGACTCACTCCCACGCAGCCTTTTACAGTGATGGTACTTTGAACCCAATTACCAGCGTCTGACACAACGGCTACAGAGACATAAAAAGGAAACCTAACTGGGACTTGATGAATGCCTTTGCAGTCCATTAATTCCTGACTACAATGGAAGCCACAAAAAGGCAGCCCTTTTGCCAAGAGTGAACTGTGAAGGTAGGCCAGGGGAGTCAGCAGTGTCTCTGTGGCTGACCATGTGGAGCTCCAGTTTTTGCCCCTCTGGCGTCAGCGTGCTTACCCGAGGTGCCCCAACCTGTTTAGTGTATAAATAACACCAGACTGGGAGCTGAGCTTTTTGAAGCCACCGTGCTCCACGTCAGGGCAGGCTGGTTCGGCAGGTGCCCCTGCTGCCATCACACCTGTCTGCGCTGCAAGGGGTGGGGGTGGGGTCACGTTGAGGACGTGCTGCACTCCCTCATTAAACTCCTTATTCCCTCCTGCATGCCTTCATCGGTCTACCACAAGGTCACAAAGCCTGTGATGACGGCATGGTTGCTGGGAAGACTAGTCAAAACTAGAACTAGTCAGAAGGATTACCTCATCGTTTTTACAGGAATCTACAGTGTGGATGGGACTGTGGAAGTGCAGGGCAACACTTAGCACTTTGAATTATTCGGTGATCTCATTCTGAATACTGAATAAGAGTGAAGATGAGTCACTCACACACTCCATGAAGAATTAAGCTGTTGACCTGTCTGTGAAAAGCCAGAGAGCCAGAGAGCATTTGGAGATGATGTGTGTGTGTGTGTGTGTGTGTGTGTGTGTGTGTGTGTGTGTGTACTTACGAGTGTCTTCTTTAAAGGAAAGGGACAAAGTCAGTTAGACACTACAGGGCTTGCTCAGTGCTGCACTCTATGCCTAAAAGCACACACTACTTGCTACTTGAATCTGACAGAGGGAAAAGTGCTCGATACTGGACCATCAACGTGCAGCAGTCTCTCTCTCTCTCTCTCTCTCGCTCACTCTCTCACACACACACACACACACACACACACACACACGCACACACACACACACACACAAAGCCTTTCTCGACTACACAAGCAATTTATACACACACGCACACAGTCAGCCCCCATTCCGACAGAGCCTGGCCAATCCCTCAGGTATTCCCGGCAACATCGCAGATTAAAATAGCTGGCGACCCACATAGCTACGCACTGGCGCAGGCTCCCTTTTAGAGGAGACAGACTTTGCACTCCGTGCCCCGCCACCAATGCGCCGGCTGTACCTTCCAGATCATAATTACCTCTTCGTCCTGTTTCTAAAGCGATTCAACCAGATGGTGTGAACATCATCATACATCTCCCAGCCAGGTGACTGAAGTAGAGAGTGCTAAAAAGAATCTCACGAACGCGCCGCAAACGCTCTTGCAAATGAATCCCAAATCAGCTTCTATCAACCTTCTTGCATGTAAATGTGACAACAATTTGAATGGGGTGCTTTTTATTTTTTCCTCCCTCGGAAAATGGGTCTCGGCGTGGCTGTGCAAAACAAGAGAGGAGAGGCTGAACGTCTCGGCGAGAAGGACGAATTCCCAAAGTCGATAACACTCTGCATGTGACCCACTTCAGTCCTAATGGCTGAGTAGAGCACACATGCCCCACTCGCTCAACAAACCCCTTATTGGTTCAGAATCTTCAAGAGAATCAATGCTGTTGAGCTGATGTCATAGGAGAATTAGAAGGAGGTTGAAGGGTTACTAGTACAGCCTGCAGCGCCGCAGCCCAAACATTTGGCTCCTCTTAAAATATTTAAGTGTCTAAATATCAGTTGTGATCTTTTTAAGCATGAAAAGAACTTTCAATTTGTTATACGGGAGAGAAACTAAAGGGCTTTTCATCCATTTTTATGGTTCTGCTTAAATACCCGTCTTTTCTTTTTGTAATGCGTATTTTTATAGCCTGTCTGGGGGATGTTAATGTCAAATCTGCTGGCATGTGGCTGCTCTTTAATTTGAATATGAGGTCACGGTGGAGGATACGGAGCCCCTCGTTTGTCTTTTTCACTAAAAAACTGGATCATGCCAGCAGAGGGGAACAGGTGGGTCTCACAGCAGAGCCGCATGCAGACACTCTGAGGGAAGACAGTAGTACTGGTAAATCCATAGCCAGGACTATATTGGGCGTGCATTATGCCACCTGGCATAAGCCTTGGAATACAAAAAAACATAACCAACACATAGCACCCATGTGGTCATCACCTGGAGCTCTAGCCAAAGCAATGGTGAAAAGAGCAGAGTTGTATGGGGTTTATAGTAGAAGAACCCATGTACAGGTTTGGTTTCCTGAGTACTAGAAAGCGTCATAAGTAATGTAGATCTTTTAGTGCCACAAACCCATCAGCGAAACCACATGTGAAATTTGCTGTGACTGGCATCTCTGCTTTGTGCATGTGAAATGGTGGAAGTCCCATGCCAAAAGCGTGCTCAAAGTCATCTCTCCGACACGGCTTTTGTAATCTCTATGGGGCATTTTCTGCTCATGAGAGCATAGAGTATTGTGTGTACATCACTCTGCTCCACTAGAGAGTGGCGGGGATTGGGTGCCAAGGGGGCATCTGTCCTTTTTATTTTCTCTCCATCTCTGTAGTGAGCAGACATGTTATAGTTAGGCAGGAAGCTCTGCATGGGGCAATGCATGCCAACCTTGCCTGCAGCAGCAGCTTGGAATAAGCGAGAGAGAGAGAGAGAGAGAGAGAGAGAGAGAGAGAGAGAGAAAGAGAAATCGGTGGAATTGAGCAGGCCAGGCACAACACAATGGGACTCTGGACAGCAGCCAGGTCATGTAGTCACTGGACACAGAGACACAGAACATATGCAAATATCCACCACCACCACACACACGCGCACCAGTACAAGCAAATCATCACACTGCAGCTCTTGAAAATATGAGGGAAAGAAGGTCAGAAAAGCAGCGCTAGGATTTTGTACCTTCATCAAAACTATGACCACTTGTTTTAGAATGAACAAAATACCCCGAGGTGTGTTTAATTCCAGACCACGCATCCAGGTTTCGTATTCACATGGCCTGTGTTATGTTCTGGGTTTGGTTTTTCTTTCACTTTCAGGGGCTATTTCAGGACACAGAAGGAGCCCTGTAGGTGATTTTCTCCTTGATGGAAAGTACCTGTTGTCCCGGAGTGTTTGTGTTTGAACGTACAGCCAGTGTTGTGTCTGATGCCTCCTCACTGTACCTCACTGCTACCAAAACAAATGTCTGCTGCCCTACCCTGGTGTGCACGCGCGCACGCACACACACACACACACACACACACACACACACATTCCTCCAGGCCTTCTCTTTTCAAGGTTATATTCAGTTAACCATGTTTTGTGTTCCTCCTCTCTCTGAGGAATATCTTGATTTAACAAGCAAGAGAAGCTTTTGTTTAAATGCGAAATCAAATTTATCTGGTTTATTTGTGCACAGGAAGCAAGGAGGAGTATCACTAACAAAACAAAAAAAGTTCTCCCTTTCATAGTGTAATTTTCAAACTGGTTGATAAGTCACACCCCCAATCTCATTCAGTCATCCCCATCTGTGGAAAATGAGCAGGAGTGAATGTGAAAGCAACCTCGAGCTCTCTCTCTCTTGGCACATTTGTCTGGAAGATGGCTTAAAAAAAAAAAAAAGGAAAAAAAAAAAAAAAAAAGAAAGAGCGGGATGTGTGGAGGGAATTTCCAGCAGCTCGACCAGAGAGTGAAAGGAAGAACAGTGTGGGAGGCTCTTCTACCCCTCCTAAGCACAGAAGAAGTTGAATAAACATAAGCTCTCTCCTCCATGCTGAGATGCCCTTCACTTCTTCACACGACTCCTCTCCCTCTCTTTCTTCACTCCCTCTTTCTTCAACTGTTTTGACATTCTGCCGTGCTACTTATAGCTGGTTAGGAATACCAAAAATACCATTATCTATTATTCATCACTACCTCACTCCCAGTCTATGCTAAACATGCTAGGCTGGAATACATGGATGAGTTTGCTGGAAAAGTTCGAATCGGCTTGAATTTTGTCGTCTTTAAAACACTGAGGCAAAATATGCCATCAAGCTGCCATTCAGTCGGAGTGCATTTGTTTCTGCGCGTGTTAAACAGTATGTGTACTTAGGAGAACAATGGCTGGTTCCTCACTGGCTGTTAATCAAACACTTGAGTGGCTAAGCTGCCTCTCCATCAGGCTGAGGGGACGCTAGACCTCATGCATAAAGATGCATTCCGTACTCCGTCTTTTTCTCCTTTCTCACTCCATCCCTTCACTGCTCCTCCTCTCTGTGGGTTAACAGACACTTGAAAAGCAGTCAGAGAAGTGGCCACAACCCCCCCCTCACCTCACCTCTTAACCAAACGCCCCTATTTCAGATGCAGATCCCGAAAATCTCTTGATCTCTTGACAACAAGGCCGCATCCATCAGTGCTCCGATAGGCAAGCGGATAATTAGGTGGTCAGTACTTCTCCATGGAAGGAGGAGGTAGGAGTCAGGAAGATGAAGGTAGAGGTCATTAGCGCTTGCTGAAGGACTCTTCATTGTATTCATCAAAAGGCAAAAGAGAAGTGTTCCTAACCAATCTAACCTTTGAAAAAGGAACATTTAAACCGCAGAGCTTATGGAACCGGACATGTCCATTCAAACCGTGAACTGTTAACCTCAACAATATCTTTCTTTCGTTTTTTTTGTTTGTTTGTTTGTTTGTTTTTGCCATGCCAGCTTCTACGGCTATAATCATGTTGGGAACCGGGTTTAGTTATTAGCTTAGGTGTTTTAGATTCATTTATCCTAAAAACTTTCAAATAAATTTTGGATTCACTTGATTAAAAATCTTTTCAAAAGTAGTAGCTGAATAATACAGATTCCTCAGATGTGTAGAGGTATGACGGGCCAGTAAAATATGTTTAATGGATAGTGGGTTCCGACAAGATGAGCACTTTGGTAGATTTTCTCCTTATAGTAAAAATTGGTGTGCGAGTCTTGTATGTCCTATCCGGCCTCGTGTGTAAATGGCTTATTATTATGTGATTATTAAAAGGGAACACGCATCTTGTCCCAACAACAGGTTTTATTTCCCGCAATTTGTTTAAACATTGAGCCCACCCTGACTGTCATTTGTTTTTGATATATACATTCAGAGTTGGTTTCAGATCTGTGGAAGGTATAGGGCACTTTACTGGTTCAGTAGCTAGTGCTTCTCCGGCAGCGCTGTCTGCTTGTTCATTATCGGAGATTCCCGAGGGTCCAGGTACACAGCAGAAAATAATATTAAAACTCTGCTTCAATCGATGACAGTTTGATTAAAATCTTCACGATTGTTGGGAGATCACTTTTAGTAGCTACCAATGTTTCAAAACACTATTTTGAATTGGTTATTATAAAGAAAATGTTTTTGTGGAGCAGTCTCAATAAATTGCACCGGCAGTAGTACAGCGTTTGCCTCTGCAGTGAAAACTGAACTTGGATCCGATATGCGGATACCCTGACACAGTCGGTTTGTTGCAATAGGTGTTGCCACTTTATTTCCCGGTTTAGATCGCTCTGTGTATATTGGGATATGTTGTGGATATACTACTCTTCTGTCCAGAAGTTGTTGATGGAAATCATTCGGCTACGTTTTTGATTTTTGGTTCCTTGTTAGATCCAGGTGGATCTATATACTGTTGTCTACTGGAGTGGGAAAACTGCTGAATAGGCTGGGTTTCCTTTATTTGGGTATCCTTTATACAAGGCCAACTTTAGGCGTCTGATTTCCAAGGAAGGTTCGTTGGCTTCCACACAGAGACTTGCACATAGTCGTATACCTTGGTGGTGTACAGCATGCAGAAGTTGTATGCATGACTTCCTAGCTGATCTGTAAGTGATCCTTCCATAGTCCAGCTTTGAGCATACCATGGTTCTGTACAAGTTCATGAGCGTTGAGCCGTCTGCTCCCCATTTGGTTTTGGATAAAACCTTTAAGACGTTCATAGCTTAAAGACATTTCTATTTTTTTAGTAATTTAATATGAGGAATAAAAGACAGTTTGTTGTTAAAAGTGATGCCAAGAAACCTATCCTCTTTGACAACTTTAGTGGGGACTCCATCCATAAACAGCTCTGGTTCATTGTGTAGCCAACGAAGCTGACAGAAATGCATACAGGTGGTTTTGGTTTTTGTCGTGGGATTGTTTTAATGGCTCGCTGTAGTTCTTCCATAGTAAAAGGTTGGTTTTACCGGAGCCGAAGCTAATCTTTTCTTTTTCTTATTGAGTAAGAAAAGTTCAGAAAGCAGGAGTGCAGTTCTCAATAGATTAATTGTTTTCGAACGTTTTTGCTAGAATGTTTGCAATTTCTTGTTTGGAAGTCAAGAGTGTGCTGTGCTGTTGGATCTGTTGTGTTTGAGGACAGTTGCTTCCCCCCCCACCTTCATTTTCAATATCAGGTTCCATATTTTGTATGATGGAGTACTTGTTATCATGCTGGAGATGCTGGAATCTTCTCCAGCTTTCTTTTTTATACTTCATTTATAATTCTTCTTGCTCATGCTCTACTCATTATTCAGTTTTTTCCCCGCTATCTTTTATAGCTTCCTTACATGGATCATCAAACAATGGAAGTCGTCTATATTTTATATTTAAAGATTTTCTTGGGACTATCATTAGCTTTAGATATGAGCGTTTCGGTGAAATTCTGTATGGCATCTGGGCTGTGTCAATTTCTCATGACAGAAGGCTTGAAATTGATACCAATTTGCTTTTTTAATGGTCACTTCCACAGAGGTCGTGCCAAACATTCCATACTAGGTCTAAAAATAATTCAGGCTGACAAATTGTCAGGTCGGTAGCAGAGTATGTTCCATGTCCTGGGTCTTCATCTTCTTTCCTTTTGTGTTAAAGTGATTACTGCCCCACAATGTGTTATGACTTAAAATCTCCCATCAGAATGAAAGGAGATACTCAAATGAAGTTGCTCGATTTACTTGATTGACCCTTTGCCAATGCCTACTGGGAATCAGAGAGATATTTAATGTTCAGCTATCACAAAATATTTCCAGGGCATGTCTTGACCGGCCGATTGATTGGATCGAGCCTTTCCAACCTCCTGCCTAGGAGAAGTACGAGCCAAAGTACTGCGTTGAAATAGTGGAAGCCGCAGCAAACCACATTTCTCAGGGACCAGGATCTCTTCCTCCACCAACATGGGTTGCAACTCATGGCAAACAAGTAATCCGTTTCCTTATTTCTTATAACAGAGATGGGATAATAAGAATCTATTATACTACAGGTCTAATGGAGTATAATTAGACTAGCAGGGGGGGAGGGGGGTGCTTGAGGGTTGTTCTCTCCTAGCACTACAGAGGGAAGGAGCGTGCCACTGTTCCATACACAGGCTACCATCATAAAGATGTGTTCCAAGCCGTACCTGGCCTCTCCAATATCTCCTGCGACCTTATGGATTAGCACGGCTGTCAATCAAATGAGTAAAGAAGCACCTACCCTTTAAATGTCTGCTTCTGAATTCATACCACATGTCCAGCCAATAACAAATGTGCGTACTGTCTCAAAACTGTTTATCTTGGCTTTGCCACTCTAGCAACAGTCCTATAATATACAGTATATGACACTGCAGAAAGTCACTCAGCTGCCTTGTGAGTCAGGCCATAGTTTTCCTTGCTCTCAAGGCTTTATATGGAAGTATTTTACCTTCAGACAAACCAATGAACACTATGTTTTTGTCAGAGAAACACTGTGCTATTTTAACATTAGGGAATAAGAATATTCCCAAATCCTCCACTCACCTTAATATTAGAGATTTGACACATTTACAGTTACTGAAGCCATAAAATGATTCTATAGATTCTATTGAAGAAAAAAAAAAATAGTAAGCTGTTCACAGCCAATTCCAGCTCTCTCTCCCTCACACACACACACACACACACACAACTCTCTTAATGGTTGTTTTTGATCTATAATGCATTGGAAACGCTAATCATTGTCTCAGTTTCTCACTTAGAAAACCCCATTGCAAGACAACCTACAAACTTCCAATGTGACACCTACCTTGATCTACATCTAGCTGAGAGAATAAATTATAGAGTAACTGCCAAATTTCATGGCAACTGATGTTTGGTAAACAGCTTTCAATCAACCTGTGTGGGTGAGGTCTCGGTGTCCCTTCAAAAACAAATTCTGGAGGTAATTTCACACTGTTGAAATGACAGTGCAAACCACAGGAATTATGATCGAGTACAATCTATGCTGCTTCTCTTTAACATAATGGATTTTTCTGGTTAATTCAATCGGACGTTGTTCACGCTTTTAGTGTGGCAGGTTGTTTACGAAGCTTCTTTTGCAAGTTGGAGACATTTTCATGTTGTCACAAAATTGCAAGCTTGTGCAAAATGTAGAGTATACAAGCAACATGCTTGTTCAAAAACAACACGAGTGTGCAAGTGAAGCTGCCCTACTTCAAAGAAGACCTGGCTTAGTCCTATTCATGAAAGAGTCTGCTGCCTCATGCCAGAGTCTAATTACTGTCAGCTGTCTGGAGTTGGACTGAGCGAGTCTAGTTGGGACTGTATACTCTACTGTAATGAGCAGCGGAGTTCTCAGATATATGAAGAGAAGCAGAGAAAAAAAACAAAAACAAAAACATGGATGTATCTACTGGAACCACGGCACCAACCAGACTGTGTTGATTTTTGTTCTTTCTGTTGTGTCGCAGAGAGTGAATCCAGGAAATGCTTGGTACAATGGCTTGGCTTTATGACATCATGCTGTTAATTCCCAGTGGGTGACTCAATGCTGTCTGGCTCATGCTGATTCATGGTAACCCATTCAATCCAAAGGGCTGATACCAGAGAGCACGTGCATATTCTTTATTTTTGTCTATTCAAAAATTATCTAATAAAAAAAGGACAAGACACACCACTGCACTGTCAACGACCCATGACCTACATCCTATGACCCATGTGTTTTTGAGACACGGAGGTCAGAGATGGTGGAGTGGATGCGAGAGGGCAGTCAGGCCTGTCTGCCTGCACTAACTGGATGAAATGGTTTTGTGACAGCTGATTTATCAGGCTGAAAGTTGAAACATGATCTCAGCCTCACGTTTCCCCCCACATGCCCGAGTGTCGATGCATGCAGAACGCGGTTATCACTTCAAGGCATGAACCGGTAAAACTCGTCTGAGGTCTGAGCGTGGCATGGACAAGCAAGTTATAAACAGGCATATACACTTGTCTTTGTGTGAGATTTGAAGAGTACTGAAATTCCTGCAGCGCCCATATGGAACCATGCATCTTGAGTGCTAAAGCTGCACAGGTGTCTATAGTCTTTGCACATTCCCATTTGTAATGTGGGATATTTGACAGGTTCTATCTCACCAGCCCTGCAGCTCTATTGGCCATAATCCTAGAGCTTTTCCAGAGTCAGAAGGAGCTGGGGGCACTTAAGATTGGACATTCTCTGTACCCTCAATGGATACTCAGTGATAAACCAGATCTACTTAAAGAATTATGCAATGTGCATTTTTGCTTGTTACAGACAAAAATGGGAGCGCGGACTTCATCTGGATCAAACTTAACATGACCAGGGAGGCATACTATAGCATGCACAGTGGAATGTAAAGCAGGCCATTGCCTGGACACAAGCCTACAGGGGATAGGATAAAGGGAGGTGGCTAGAAAGAACAAGTGTGGGTGGAGGGGGTTATGACAGCATCAGAAACACAGAAGCACAGCCAAAATCCATTTGAATGTATTTTAAATGGTATTGGATGCTCTTACACTTGCTTTCCCCCACCCCACTGCCGCTGTTCTGAGAGTTACTGGGCTGTGAAATGTGAAAAACTGCAGAGCGGAATATGCATGCAGGGTGATTCATTATCTTGTCAAACTTGCCTTCTCTGGGACAGTCAGAACTCCCTGGATGAGGGCATGTGCTGTCGTTGCCCTGTGATGACTGTCTACGGCCTGGTTCTTATGGTTACATGACCCTGTTCCAAGATGCTCCAGTTCAAATGTATGCAGTGTGGTTCCTTGCCCTGTAGAACTGCACCAATAGAAAGCTTTAAGGGTGTGCTTCCTGTCAAGGTTTATATTTGGACACACTGTAACCCCCTCAGCCAAATCAAGCCCCTTTGTGGCACACCTATGAAAGGTGTTAATGGAACAGGTGGTCAAACCAGTGGAACCGCCAGGTTTCATGTCTATCACCATCTTATTGCTGGGATTTTTCTGGACAAACAGGACTTCTGGCATTGGTTAACCACTTGCTGCAACATGCTTTTCAGTAAGACCAGGTCTGCGAGTTTTAAATAATGCTCTGAGAAACAAAAGCAGGTAACCGAAAAGCCATTCCTAAATAGAGAGGAAAAATGAGGCAAATTTGAGAGACAGCTCTGCCAGGCACGGAAGACAAAGTGATGCAGAGTGACCCATTTTTAGAACAGCCAATGAAAAAGAAAACAAAAAAACAAAAATGGTCAGCTAAGGAAGACGAACCAAAACTGACTTCCTGGCTCATGTGAGACAGATGGATGGACACTAACAAACACCCCCCTCAATTTCACACAAATGCACGCACGCACACACACACACACACACACACACACACACACACACACACACACCTACAATCAGTCTCTCAGGTGATCCTTGCTAATTGGCCAGACTGCCATGCTTGCTTCTAATGGTGTTGTTTACCTCCACAGAGTGATTCCCCAGACTTCTCCACCTGCTCTGACTGCCTCTAGTGTGGAGCCCAGAGGAGACCCCTCTGGGTGGTGCTACTAGGGGAGGCGAGCAAGAGACAACAGGGGCCCCCTTGTTGAGCAAACAGCTGCTCTTTGAATTAACCTTCCTTGTGGGTCACTGCTGAAATAATCCCAACCTTCATTGCAAAAGAAGATGTTGGCGTGCTGTAATTACACCGAGCCGCTTAGCTCTGTCTTTCACTGCCGCTTGCTTTTGCTTTCCTGTCTTCTCCTGACAGTGAGAGATGGCGTCTTTGTTCAAGGAAGAGGGGGGTGGGGGGTGGTGCCAGCAGCCGCCGGTCCCGTTAGGGGAATGGATGGTGTGCACGTCAGGCCCTGTGAGGACTTTATCATAGTCGTGCAGTGCTTCGTCCCCACTTGCCCTCCCTCCCTCCCTCCCTCCCACCCACGCAGCCCAACCCTGTCCATAGCCACAGCACCGAAACTTAATTCACCCGTATCGTGCCTATTAGGGTCTGATTCATGCACCACTCACCCTGGAATGAGAGTGTCCATGTATCTTGTTCCTGGGCTAAAGGACATTTCCCTTCCCTTGAAGATCTGAAGTCACACTATCAAGCCATCACTGCCAGTAAAAAGCATCAGATTTTTTACAGCGCTGCCATTCAGCCACCTCTTTTATTCACCTGTCAACCCAGGCAAGGCCTTTTCTTCCCTTCACTATCTCACTATTACATGGCACTTTATTGTACCACTGCCAAAGTACTGCTTCCCTTTTCCTCGTAAGCCATATCACATGTTCACCCAACAGCATGTGCAAAGAATGAGAAAACGTGTCAAAAGAGATGGGGTTACAGCTGAATGTTTCCTTTCCAGTCATCACAAGGATATTACACACGTTATATGTTCCTCGGTGTGACTGCTGTGTAAACACGCCTACATTTATTGGTTCTCTTCTTTCATTTTTCCTCGAACTTGGAGTAAATCAGCAGGTCTACTGGACAATTTTTAGCTATTGTTTTAATTGAATATCATAGCTTTTAACTAAACCAGAGAGTTCAGGGGGGCTTGCTCACACACACACACAAACCTTTGATGCTCTAATGTACAAATTGATGTAAATCAGTAGGCAAAAACTGTGACCCCATGTGTGCTTGTGCTATTAACTGACTTCAAAACACACACACACACACACCTGCACATTGAAATCACTGGCTAATTACTCCAGCTATTGTTTGATATATCAAAGATGTGAGTCGATGGAGGCGTGGAAGAACAGATGACGGAGACCAGGCTGTGTACTAATCACTGTCGTAAGGGTTCAGATCACCCCTACTGGAGCACAGCTGGTGCCTGAGAGTGTGTGCATGCAGGTTTAAAAAGGAAGATCCTAGATGTTCTTTTAAGTTCACACACTGGCTTTTTCCACCTGCAGTCAAGCACATGAAATGGCAATGAGCTGGTACCAGATTATGAATCGTAGCCATCAGGATCTGATACCAAATCATGAATCTTGGGTTAATCATAAACTAGGGGCAAATCATGTTTCAATTCACAGCCTTCTGTTTAAAGTGAAGCAGAACATGCAGGGGGGCCAGGATGCATTGCACTTTCCATTCGAAACTACATAGTATAGAGGCAAGCAGAAATGAATGAAACATCACTCCCAATGTTCATAACAGGCTAACAAACAGGGCTGAACGAGCTCATCTAAAGCATTCATTTCACCATGTGTGCTCCTCGGTGTTTGTACAGCTGAACCGGCTAGAGTGTGTGACTGAGAGGCAGTGCATCATGAGGTGACTCGCTGGTAGAAACGCAGTACACCAATGAACCACAATAAACTACTTTGGATACTTTTCTTCATCACACAGTATTCATATCATGATGTTTTTTTTTGGGGGGGGGGGGGGGGGGGGCGGGTTTGCATCCGAATGGGCGGCCATTTGATTGTGCATTTCTGACGAGCTGGATGCACAGCAGCCTGACAGATGTACATACATTATTTATTGAAGCACGAGCCTCTTGTTATTTAGTCAAATGTTCATCCTCACCGCGCGACTTAGAGCGTCGCCATTGACCAACTCACATCACACACAACCGGTTTTCTATTTTAAAAAAACAAAAACAAACAGCGATTCGTTGGTCACCACAAACATAAACAAATACGTGTCCAAAGAGGTGCACCAGGAGCGCGGCACGAGACGCACGAGAGTGGCGCGCGCTGTGTTTTGGAAACACCGAAACCCGCGTGGTGCTCACGCTCCACCTGATTAACCGAGTTCAGTTCAGCTCACATTACTCATTAGAAGCCCTCTACGTTAACTCCATTTATAGTTCATCGACTACGACTGTGTGACAGACCGTACAGCTCTAAGCGCCGTGCCGTGAAAGTAGTCTATCACAGGTTAGCATCTTGACTGCTTGGTAGCGTCGCGGATTCGAGACGTAGCCCGTAACTACGGCGCCATAGTAACGCGCGCGCGCTCACCTGCTGCCAGTTCTCCTCCAGCGACGGCATCGCCGAGAAGTAGCCTGTGTCGTGGACCAGCTGAAGTTCCTGAAAGATACTGTAATTCGCCAACACGTCCATTTTTGTTTCTCTCAAGAAAGAGAATTTGATCCCGTGATGATAACCGAACCAGCACCCACTTTTCTCAAAAAAAAAAAAAAAAAAGAAAATCTGTGAAAACAACAACAACGTCAACAACTCTTCAGATCCGTGACCAGCGCGCGCTCCTGGAAAAAAAAAACCCTGTACAGATCTGAAGATAATAAATAATGCAAAAAGCGGAGCAATATGAAGAAGAAATTATGAAATTATTTTTGTTTTGTTGCTTTTTTTTTAAACAAAATGTCGTGTGAGTTAAATTGCAATCCCCGTTCTCTCCGCTGCTTGCCCCGGGAAAAGAAACGGCCACCTAATTCCGCATCGCCACTCTGCCGCCTCTGCTCTGTAAAATCCAGGTAGCCTTGCCGGTGACTTGCCCGTGCTTCAGCAGCAGCAGCCAAGTTGCTCGGGCTTTAGCCGTCTCTGGCGAGTAAGAGGAAGCTGAGCAACTCGCGAGGTGGGCGTGTCGTCTTCTGTCCATCAATTCCGTGCGTGACCATATAAAGTAAATGGGGCTGACGATCTCTCTGGCACCCACTGGAGGCGGCGATAAAACGGGCAAAGAGGCGGTACTAGATTTGAATAACAGAGCGTGATTGGTCGGATGCGGTTGTCAATCAGGCCGTACATGGCAGTGAAAGGTGAGCTATTTTTAGAGGGCTATATAACGGCCTCGGCGCTCTCGCCTCGGACACAACGGCCACTGAGCTAAGAGCGAGACCGGAGAGTTACTTCCCTAAGATATGGTAATTGAAAACATCTGATAACTGTGGATGATGTTGCATATTTTTTTCTTCATATATCCCTTACATTTTTGTCGCACACCCCCGAATTTGACAACAGAGTTGCAAAAAAAAAAACAAAAAAAAAAAACAACAGTAGTATTTTGAACGCAGCAGAGCCAGCTTAAAGAGAAGCTTAGGACGACTTCCTAGGCGGAAATAATAAATTGCGTAGGCTGCATCCCAAACCACACACAACCCGCTACATGCGTTACTATATTTATCGTATGGTGCATATTACACACTTTTTTTTTTTTTTTTTTTTTTTTTTTTTTAATTGTAGCCTGCATATTACACATACTGTTTTTTTTTATTATTATACCGTGCATACTACACATACAATTTTAATCATATGGTGCATACTACACATACTTTTATCATATGGTGCGTACATACTATGTATACTGTTTTAATCATATGGTGCATACTACACACAATTTTATCAAGTGGCGCATACTACACATACATATTTATCATATGGTGCATACTATGTATACTTTTTTTAATCATATGGTGTATACTATACATACTTGTTTATCATATGGTGCATACTACACATACCTTTTAATAATATTGTGCATACTACACACACTTTTTTTAAATCATATGGTGTGTGTATACTACACACACTTTTTTTTTTAATCATATGGTGCATTCTACGCATACCTTTTATCATATTGTGCATACTACACATACTTTTGTAACCATATGGTGTATACTATTTGGGCATGCTTTTAATACAATAGTAAGGGTACAGCTTTTGTATATTTTACATGGTAATGTGAAGGAAGTGTACCTTTACATTATTTAAGGTACACAATTGTACCTTATTTAGTTAGCTTTTCAAGTAATACTTTATATATATACCAAATGTTACTTTTCCAGGTAAAACATATACCCTTATGCGCTTAAGCTTACCACCCAAGCGATAAGGAAAGGTACAGTTTAGTACCATTTTTTCTGAGTGTTATGTAACTCTGCCTTTCATATACTACAGAAATATGCTACAGGTTGCAAATGCGCACAAAGAAAGAGACATAAAGGCTGCTTTATTTCAAGTCTTTATCTAATAGTCTCATTCATCTACCGCGTCATTAGCTCATGTTACGTCATTGGTCATATTGATTTATCACATTGATCTGGTTGTTGCTTTGTAATGGACAATTCCAAAACTGACGGCACCCGTAGGCCACAGTAAAGCTGACAATCAATACTGAAGTTTATTGATTTTGTATAAACCTAAAATAAATTAATAAATAAACACATTCAAGAATTTGGACGTTTGTATTTTTTTATTTTTATTTGCACAGCACATCGAGCACATGTAAGACAAGTGACTATCTAAATTAAAACCCTGCAGGTGGCTATGTTAGACAGCACAACTGTCGCACCCTTTTGAAAGGCTTATAAAAATATAGTGTGTAAGGAGCTTTGTGTAGGCTGTCTTGCTTAAACATGGTACCTGTTGCAGAAAGCTGGTTTTAAGGGCCGTTATCTGGTTTGCATGTGACTGCATAACTATACAGGCCAGCCGAGTGTAGTTAAGTTTGCCACATATCACACTTACAATGAACAGAGAAAACTAGGCCAAGCACACTCTTTTTCACCTGGCCACTCTGAAGTGTAAGAATCCAGGTAGCGATATCCTGCGGTGTGTGTGTGCTAGACTAATACAAAGAACACACTCTGTACCATTCCTTCTCACTGGAGTTGTATCTTAAAGGGTATATCTTTCACACCTTTAGTGTGTATCTTTTACTTTACCTGGAAAGGGGCATAAAGTGTTCCATTCACATATTACTCTAGAAAGCTTCGAGTAACATGTTATTAATTGACATATTAAATATAAAAGCTAATTACAGGTACAGTACAGGTAAAGTACAGTAGTGATCCTTAAGGTTCAGTTATGTGGCTCAGATCAATTTAAAGGTACAATGTATTCTCACCATGTAAAAGATACCGGTATGAGAGTAGATGGTATCACCCCAGGGACACTGAAAGGTACAGTTTAATACCTTTTGTGAAGAGTGTAGCTGTTGTCTTGACTCATGGCTGCAGTCTGTGTTTGATGTCTCTGATGAGTACTTTGGTACCCAAAACTCTTTAGGTACCAAAACAATGCTTAATATCAATTAACAGTATAGGGCAAAGCTGTTAATATTGTCTATGAGTGCTAGAAGAAATAAAACAGTAATTTTAATTAGCCTACAGCTTTAATCAGCAAAGTTAATGCTATGTTCAGTAACTGTAATTGCAGTTTCTGTTTGCTCAACCATAATAACATATAGCAAAAACATAGCAAACCTATTTCAGCTTTCGGTTAGGCTCAGTCCTTGCTGGGACTGTATTAAACATAGTTGCTTACTGTTCTTAGAATGATAAATTACCACTCACATTTGCATTTACCTTTTTGTTTAGGCTGCAATATATATTAATCAGAGTTCACGAAAAAAGACTTGACAATATGTGGACTTAACTGTCTTTTAATAAGGTTCTCATTATGACAGAGTGGCTTCTGGTGAAAACATTCAGCCTGCCTTTGCAGTAGGATAGAGTGTTTTAGCAGTGGAGAGTAATTGAGTTTGTACGTGTGTTGTGCTTCCTCTCTCTCCCTGCATTTTCCCAGGGGACATGGGTCTTTGTCTCAGCTGAGTCCGGGGGCAGATGGTTGCTAGATTGGCTGTTTCAGGACATTTTCCCTATTGATTTTTACAGGTCTTCCTGCCAGTGCGAATTAGCTGGAGAGGGGGTTGGAAGAGAATGGTATGGGAAGAAGGGGTGTGTGTGTGTGTGGGGGGGGGGGGGGGGTATTGTTCCTATAGCATGTCTTAGCCTCTCTCTCTGTTTGCAGATGGACACCTCTAGCCGATGGGCAGGCGATTCTCAGCATGCCAGATTTATGCGCCCAGAGGGGGGGGTCAGGTGTGAGAGGAGTGGTATAAGTGAGTGAGCGGTCGAAAAGAGGGCAGGTGTGGAAGTGTGCGCAGGGCAGGTGCAATTGTGTCACAGCTGGACTCTAGAAGCCTTCATGCCTTACTTTGAGTTGCTCTCCCACTGCTAACCCTCTGTCTCCCTGTGTATGAAACAGCTGGTGCTCACTGTACCCTCTCTGGCCTCGCAGGACCCTACACCTCACATACTGGGCCATGGTTATAGTACACACACACACACACAGCACAAGAGAGAGAGAAAGAGGGGGGGGGGGGACGTTGCTGTAGATAGTATGCCTTGGGGTGTTAGATTCTTTCTTTAACCACATACACATCTTAAAATGCAATAATTTAAATCATTGCATTCTGTCAATACTTAAGATCATTCCAAACTTAAAAAAATAAAATTCTTTTGATCTTAATGACAAGTGCAATAATATACTTTTTATATCTTTTTATTTTTCTGTATATACCTATATACTATAACTGGACACATTGGTACCGCATTGTATTTACTTATGGGGAAATAAAAGAAATTACCTTATCTAGTCCTAATGAGTATGTGACATATGTCAATATGATTAGCTCAAACATGAAGAACAGAAATCAAACAAAGAGTGGAAGTGAAGCGTCACTGAAGTATCAGCTCAGTGGGTGCGTGGCAGATAAGCCTGCATTGTGCTGTTTAATTAGCTGCGTGAGCTCTTATTGTTTATTCCCCCTCATGTGGCCCAGGTGACATCATGTGAATCTGGCTTCGCATGGTTAGCCATGGTAACTGATCTGTTTGTGTAAACACACAGCTCGTTGTCTCCTCCCCCTGTCATGTGTGGCACATGGTGTGTGTGTTTGGGGGGGTTGAACATAGACCCTAGCAGCGACTGGTTTGTTCAGCTTCTACATCCCACTGGCACACACAGGAGGAAGACCAGGAAGCCTAGTGCCACCTCTTCCAATCACCTTCCTCTATGTTGTATTCTCTGATCACTCAAAGGGCTCATTTCCCAAGCGTCCATTCAACATACCTCTCAGACGTTTGCATCATGACGTGCTCCTGCCTTCCTTTCCAT
This sequence comes from Ictalurus punctatus, assembly GCF_001660625.3. Taxonomy (NCBI): domain Eukaryota; kingdom Metazoa; phylum Chordata; class Actinopteri; order Siluriformes; family Ictaluridae; genus Ictalurus; species Ictalurus punctatus. The sequence goes on from NC_030421.2 coordinate 18,832,693, forward strand.
GGCCTTAGCTGACCCTCAGCACATCCAATGCGATTTTTAAGAGCTCTCAAACAGCATTCAGGGAAGAGCGTGAAGTTGCAAGTGGCAAATCTATCACAGATATGTTGAGTGTTGAGAGAGAGAGTGCAAAAAGGGTGATAGAATGGAAATTATTTTTAGAGGTGATGATGAACGTTTCCGTTCTCCCTGATTTACGAATACAGCTTTTGCAGTGCAATATGTTTACGATTAACGTGATCTTTAAAGCATAAGGCATCCAGTCATGAATGTTGTAAATGTTATAAGTCAAAGTGTCAGGACTAGGACTTTTATTTTGGTCCAAAGATCATTGGCACTGGATTGAGCGATGTGGCAGAGTGAGGGGGTGGGGGAAAGATTCAGAGGAAGAGTGGAGAGGGGGATCGGAGCATGAGATCATAGGAGTCACACTGAGGTAGGAATGAAATTATATCACAAGTGGGAATTGTACCAATTAGGTTGGACTGCGGTGCACCTATGGAGATGAAAACGTCCACTTGAATTAGAGCACCTCTCTCACAGAAGCACAGAGAAACTTTCTCCTCTTTCTGTTCCTCCAGGACTCCGTAGGTGGGGGGAATAAGGTTGCAGAGAGAAGTAGAAACAGAAAAGCCTCACAGTCGCATCTTAAAGCTTTATCATCACCACCCCTTTCCTTTGGCCATCATTGAAGTAGGAAAAAACTCCTGTGTGAAGAGGTTTTTTTTTGGATCTGGAGCTCATAAAAGAACTGAATGATTAATTTAGCACAAGCATTGATGCTGTGTATGATAAAGGGAATACATTTCTCTGTACTCTTTCATCTGTGACTCTCTCTGTGAGATAGAGCAGACACGGAGTCAGAGATAGTGTGGCATGGCACAAAATGTGATGGCAATTAAATCTGGCATTCCAAGGCCACACCGTAGCTTAATGGTGAACTGCTCGGGGCATGTTGCAGACTTATTGTGGCCAGTCCTCATTCTTTATCACACTCGCCATCTCGTCTGTGGGGTCGGAGAGTTTGTGAGCGGAGTGGTTCTATCGAGTAATTAAAAAGCTATTGCTTTTCTCCCTCATGTCTTGTGAACAGGATGACACTGCCATTCCCAGGTTGTCCAGACATTTCCCATTCAGACATGCTAAGCGTCATGTGAGCATGTTGGGAGCAGGCGAGGAAAGTGGTGTAAGCCTGTTTGGAGTGGGGAACAGGTTTTTTCAGCAAGACTGTAATCTTATTAGTATTCTCAGAGAGGCTGGTCTACAGACCAGGCACTAACGCTGTGTCGGTTCACTCTGTGCTCAAGGCATTATGGGGGAGAGGTGAGTGGGCCGCACAGCCGCAGCATCACATCCATCCATTTGACACATCTAGAACTCATCGCAAAATGTACTTTTTATCGCTCCTGTGTTGGTTATTGCAGTCTTCTGTTTTCTCTTTAATCTGTTCATATGTTTGCTCCTTATTCTCTTCTTCTTCCTTATTGCTGTCCTTCTCTTCCTGTTCCTTCATAGATCTGGGATCATGCCAGTGTATTGCTTTCATTATAATTATTGCTATTTTTCCACTCTGCTACACTCGGTATTTCTCTCTGAATGAATTTGCATTGTAGTGAGATTTCTAGTTATGCGGTTGGAAGTAGTTCCATGTTTCTCTCTTTCTCTGTTGTCTCTCCGAATCTAACTCTAGCCTTAACATCAGTAAGCAAAAGGAAAGCTTTTGCTCTTCAGGTTTTTAAAATAAAAGCTGCAGGATATATTTTTGTAAGCAGTTTTCCTCATGGGGACAAGTCACATGTCCACACAAGGTCAATACAGTCAGATATTCCTATCTTATTCCTATCCAAGACATAAAAATGTGTCCACTCAGATCAAAATGAATACTACATATGTGGTCTTCTACCCCAGACTAGGTGGCAGAAATTGCCTCCGCAGCACTCTTCTCATTTTATTACCACACGACTGAGCGGAGAGTAAATATTTAAAAAAGAGGGCTGGGGGCAGTGCTGGTGGCATCCCATAAGACCCCCAATCCACCCATGTCTCGCTAGTGTCCCTACCATCCTGGGGCAATGTGGGGGAAAGTCCCGATTTTGGCACACGAATGTGTGTGTAGGGGGTTCTTTGGCACTTCAAAGTGGTTGTAACAGCATTGGATTTCAAAACATCCTTTTTACTACCTCTTCACGGGGGGCTGGCATTACCAATGAGGTTAGCTCTGCGCTTCCAGATATGAGGCTTGATACCCGCGTTCTATACACACGCTTCAGAGCAACATAATGCACATCCCCCAAAGCCTACAGCCTTTCTCACATAACACTGATATTACACCCCAGCCCCCTTCCACTAGAGATATTATTAATAATGGAGGCGAAGCAATATATCCTCCTGCTATGGGAGGTATATGAGGTTAAGGATATTCTCCCACTAATTGTGCGTACAGATTTTAATATAAGGTAAGCACACAAGCCCGAAGTAACACTATCATATAAACAGCAACACGCACATCCCCTTTGGCTGTAGAGTAATAATAACAGCAGTTAATGCTGATATTTACATAGAATTAAAATGGATGGCTAGTGGCCCAGGAAGCAGTGAGCATTAATTTGTCATTAATTAATCTTGCATTGTTTCTCCTTCAGTCCTGGTGTGAATCTTAAACCTCGGCAGTAGGCTTGTGAAAACACTTGGACGTTCATTGGATGACTCAGATGCTTGTCTTTTTGTGTGCTTGTGTTATAGTGGGATATATGAATTTCATACATATATGCATACAGTATACACAATATGTTGTATGTAGTTATGTGTATAGAAAAAATATATAGTCACCAGCCACTTTAATAGGAACACTTGTACACCTGCCCATTCATGCAATTATCCAATCAGCCAATCACATGGAACCATCACAGTTCATAAAAATGATACAGATACAGATTCAAAAGCTTCAGTTAATGTTTACATCAAACAGACTTGATCAAGTAGACTTGATCTCTCGTGACACCTAAATTTTTCCAATGCTTTCGACCATCTAGAAAAGCCATCTTTTACAAACGCCTTATAAGATTCTTGCTCATGTGTGGTAGTTGGGAGCAGAGTGCGTATGTCTTTTGCTTTTGAGCAGAGTTCACAAAATACCTTGCTTTTGGTAGCATCGTATGCTATTCAGGGGAAAGTTTTTTCCATTTATCTTGATATGTTCGAGAATTCATTTGCCTCCTGGCTTCACTGCTGCTGTTGTTGTTGAATTATGATGTCGACGACTGGTCATTTGAAGTAGCAGCAGCACTACTACTAATTGAAGAGGGGCTAGTGTCAATCAAATTTTACGTTTTAGTTACAAACCTGTCCGTTTGTAAGCGAAATGCAAAGACGAGTCGACCTTATGACAACGGTTTGATAACCATGCCCACCAACACTTTGAAAAGACGGGCATTCTATCTATGCCCTTAGAAAGCATGGTAGATATTTTGACCCGCGAGATCCACAATCAGAGAGGTTCCCGAATTTCAATAGATTTTTTGATTGGTTAAAATGAATGGAGAATATCTCGTGTTTTTCCGTGGGTGCTCGACCATTTCCGTGTGTACTCGACGCCTATGGGTGGATGGGCTATTACAATGCTTTCAGGTTGAAATCCTGTCAGCCAAGAACAGGAACCTGAGGCTACAGTGAACACAGGCTCACTGAAATGAGAAGAAATGGCAGAAGACTGGAAAAAGTCCTGACAATGATTTACCAAAAACATGTATAAATGCATTAAAATATATGTATCATGCACTTGCTTGTTTCATAAACGTGTTTACAAATTAATAATGAAATATTACATGTCAAATGATATTCTAAGAAGCCCCACTAGGATTTTGCGCTAGCAGAAATTAATGCGAAATCAAGGAAACGCTGCAATATTCATGGGAGCTTTCCATTTTCACGATTTTTTTCACGCTTTTTTCTAAATCTGCAGATTTTCCACAAATTTGGGTCAAGACGCATCATGTGACGTCATCACAACTCGCCGTGTGATGTCATCACAACGTGTATATAGCCAAACCACGTCTTCGATTCACTTCTCATTTACCAACAAACATCACTGTGAAAGAGCATGCAATGGAATTGCAATTTCACCAAGTGGTTTTCCACAAAAAACACAAAGACTCCGCAAATTTTTGAAAAAAGCTGAAGCAAAATCAAGCATTTTTGGCCGCAGTAATCACACAAAAAAAACTTCACAAAATCCTGTATGAGCTGTCTAAAGTATAAAATTTCAAGATCACATTCCTCCCACATTTTTCGCGGACCCATTACAATTATCACAATTACAATTATATATTGTATGTCAGCTGCACACACACACACGACCAACGTTGAATACTGAAGGTGGCATGCTGGTTTGAATCGGGTCCAAAGCAAAGCTGAACTGTCACTTCAGCTTAAATCTCCCCTGTGATCAAAGGCTGAATCCCTCTGAGCCGGCTGCCTCTCTCCTCTGCTAACCTTGACTCCTGACTCCCAGGACACAAGACTGCAACTCCATCGTGCCTTTTTGGACATAAATGCATATATTCCCACACACCAGGCACGCAGCTGAAGAAGAAGAGCGGGGTGGCCAAGAGATAGCAGGATGCAATGGAGAGAGACAGAGCCAGGTCTGAAAGCCCCACCGAGACACATTCTTTATGAAGCCATAAAAAGAAAAGGCTATGGCCAGACTGTGCATCCATTAGAATGACCTTCCTTTTGATGATCAGCCCTTGTCAGCAGGGCTTTTTACTGCCCAGGTAATGGCTGTTTATACATACATAGTATATATGGTCAATAGAACCATGTAATTCCATATTACCATATAATTGGAATTATGCCTGTCTGGTGTGTAATCCCTTTGGTGGGATGGATTTTATGGTGTGATTGACAGTTCTGAATAAATCTCCTTATTGGGTATACTCACAGGAATTAATTACGAGGCAATTGTGTCTAACATATTAATTTGGGAAGATTATACAAAACATTAACCAAGCGCTTATTAGACTTGGTTATACGCCCCATTTTCAGCCTTGAATTCACACTGCAGCAAAGCCATTTTTCCTTGACACTCTCTCTCTCTCTCTCTCTCTCTCTCTTCCAGTTTTAGGCCTTTTTCCTAGCGATTTGTCCAGGATTAGCTCGCAGTGCTAGTTCACCCTTCTACTCAAAACTCCCATGAGAGACTGCCACTATCTCAACACACCTTGCTTCCGTTCAATCACCCAGCACGAGCCTTGCCACATGACACAAATGTACGCCATTAGATTCTGAGGTGCTGCGCATGTTTGACATAAAATAAATCGGGAATAAATGAATTCATAATTGGATGCAGAGCCCATGTTGGGAAAGGAGCTTTGCGTCAGTGATTAAATTAGTTTTGTGAGGAGTTGTTTGCCGCTGCTGCGTGTGTGTGCGTATTTCCCTGTTAAATGTTCCCTCAGTGACAGGAAATTGTGAAAATGTTAACGCTGTGGGGACATTTTGTAAAAGACCAGGTTTCACTTGGGGAAAAGAATCTAAACTAAAATATATCTCAAAATAATAATAACAATAATAATAACTTCACCTCAAGTTAATGAAGGAATATTACAGATATAGTTAAATATAGGTAGTATGTATTTATAATGACAGTTATCTAAAGACAGTAAAACAATAAACATTTGTTTGTGTGTGTGTGGTTGGTTAGTTGATAAGATTTCTCTTATATTGGGAAGTCCCCAGTACCCAGGCAAAGCGTGGCATGTTTCTCCAATAGGCTTATCTTTCATTAGAAAGGACCATGTGATTTGATTCAGCAGCTGGAGTGTTTGCCTGGTGCTGATGTATGTATATAGCAGCAGGAACATAGCTGGTGTGTCTTGGGCTGCTGTAGGGCTTCCTCCAAAGGTTTTAGGAATGATCATGGGTTCATTTTAAGCCTCACTGCAGGAGACGGGGTGCAGTGCTAGGCTAAGCTTCTTCTTCAACACTATTTATCATTCCTGTTACTTCAGCTCCCAAACCCAAGAGCACCATGTCTAATCAGCCTGCTCCTTAATTCCTGCTTTCCCTTTAGGAAATCTGTTTTGGCTCATTTTTGTTCACAGAGTCCAAGAGCAGTGGAACAAAGGTGGGCTGGAGGGATCGGGGATTGGTCACATAATGCCATATGCTCAGCTCTCCCTTGTCCTTTATCAGAAAACACAAACCTGTTCATGGGTGGGTGGCAGGGGGCAGAATTGGCCTTTGAGCAAATAGCCCGGCACTTGGTTTGTGCTCGGGTCGATAAGGCCTATATTTACTGATGGAAACAGACCCACAAATCATACATAGAAGGAGTTCATCTGAGCATTACAGATACACTGACTGATTCTCAGCCAGGGAGATTTGGGGGTCCAGTCATTTTTTCTTTTTCCCCCAGGGCTGATCAGAGAGGTCACAGCCTGCAGCCCTCAGCCAAGATAGCAAAAGGCAGTGTGGATTTAGGATAGACGGAAGGTGTTCTAGAGCGAGAGCAAGCGAGAGAGAGAGAGAGAGAGAGAGAGAGAGAGAGATGGCCTGAAAGTGCATTCTCAGCGGGGTCAGCGTTAGTGCTGTGCTGGTGCTTTCTGTGCCAAGTGAAAGAATAAACAACAAAGAAAAAAGGGAAGTACACACATGGACCAAGGAAGGTATCCATTTAAATCGAATTAAGTAAGAATGGGTAAGAAGGGATAATAAAAACAGATGGCAAGCAAGAGAAAGCAAGATTGTAAGGTTGAGAATTTGACCGTTCCTCCTGAACCTTTCAGATAAAGGTTAAAATGTTAATGTGGCCTATATTGTGGAGGTGATGATTATTTTTAGTACCTGCTCTGAACCCCTCTTGCAAGCCAAAGACCCATTAACCATTAAAAGCATTTCAGCAGTAAATCAAAGGTTCGATTCATCAAAGAATTGCTGCCTGTAGAACATGCTTTCCTAACCAGTTCTGCAAAACGCCTTTATAAAATATGTGATGGAGTTCCTTATTTGTATTCCGTAGTGGTGGGTATGCAAGCACTTAGCTTTGTTTGACAGGCAGCTTTACTCCAGTATCCACCTTTGGGACCTGATGTGAAGAGACCAGGGGTCAGGAGCTCAGGCATTGGACAGTCAGCAGGGAAGCCATGGCAACTGCACGTAGTGTTGTGAGCTGTCAGGTATCGACCCCAGGAAATGGTGGAAAGGCTTTTGATAGCAGATCAGATCAAAGGAGCAGTCCCTCAATAACATCCCCCTGTCAGCCCATAGGTAAGTTCTCTCTAGTGCATCTGAACTCACTCACTGATCACAGACAAAACCGCTGTCAGCTCGCGGTCGAGTCAAGTCTAATTTGGGCAGCCTGTTCCCGTCTGTATGTATACACGACGCACAAACACACTGTGTGGCTGGGAGAAATTTTGAAGCATCAAGTGAAACAGTAAAGGAAAACCTCATATGTGTTATGTCAGTTATTATTTTGATCGTACTAAAAGGAGCTATATTCATCCCTAAGTTAAGAACAGATTACAATTAAGTATGTCTATAGGTGAGTTTTAAAGCGATGCTTCACCCATCTATCTATCTGTCTGTCTGTCTGTCTGTCTGTCTGTCTGTCTGTCTGTCCGTCCATCCATACATCTATCTATCTATCTATCTATCTATTTATCTATCTGTCTGTCACTCTGTCTATCTATTTGTCCATCCATCCATCCACCCATCCATCTATCCAGCAGGCTGTCCGCAGGTCTGTCTCCCTATCTATCTGTCTGTCTGTCTGTCTGTCTGTAGCATGGCTTCCCACCTGCTACTACTGTAGTCTTTATCTGAAACAGCATCAGTAGCTTCTGGTCTAATTCACTGTAAAGAAAAAAATCAGTTCATAAAAATGACCAGTACATCTGAGATGCCGCGTTACACAGTTTAATCACCTGCTTGACCCACCTGCCACCTACTATCTGCATGTTATACGAGTCAGTGGCGATGCACTTTGAACGCAGTTGGATCACTGCTCCCAGCATCGACCACACACTGTTCCCATCGATAAGCAGCTCTGTCCAGCCAAGACCCTTCGGCACGGTTCAACTCATCCGTACCGACACAAATGAAGCAGACAAAGCACTGGCTTTGCTCATCAGAGTTCCTTTTCATTTCATCTGCGTTGACACTTACACATTTGTGCCATTTTTCAGGAACATTGCTGCTGCATTATTCATAAGGATGTAAAATGAATATTTCCACACACTCATTTACTTGCTTGATAGGAACAATTTTTTTGTTCAGAGCAGCTCATTTGATTTTATTACCACTAGACATGTCAAAGGTGAGAAAATGAACAAGTGTGAGAGGTTCTACCTTTTTTCGTTATATTATTAGCGTGGAACTTTTTCAGAAGTGCTTGACACGCTTACAGAGTATGAATTTTTATTGGGCAAACCTGTCTGAAATCAAGCTGTCTCAGCCAAAAGCCATTACACGTTGCTAACTGCCATTAATAATCTGGCTCTCACTCATAAATGGGAAAATGTGTTGTAATCTCAGAGTGGAGTTATTGCTGTTCACATAAGAGCTGCTATCTAATCACAGTGTGTAATGCTCTGCCGACTGTTTATTTCGGGTCAATCCCATCTCCCTGCAGATCTGTAATGCCTGAAAGTTTCTAATTAACATGTTCCAGCATGTTGTTATGCTCCTTCATAGCGTTCTAATTTGCGTAATGTGATGATCTCCCATTTGTGTTTTGTGGGCAAGTTAATTGAATCGCTTTTGATGTGTTTATATTTTTAGGGCGAGAGACCTGCGGTTAGTCTCATTGTGGAAGCCGGCACTAATTGCTAAATAAGAGCCTGTTAGTGTCAGCTGCTAAATCGGAGCAGCAGAAAGCAAACAGGCGAACAGAACAGGCATCAGAGATTGGGTTTTTGAGGTGTGATTTAGAGGCAGGAAGAAATGTGAGGACCTGACTCATAGTCACACTTTCAGCTTATGTAAAAATGAAAACTGGAGAACTTCAAATGGAAAATCCGAAGGGGTGGAGCCTTTCTTTTCATGCAGCAAGATATTTCTTGACCTGCTTTGGCTTTTTCATTTAACACTGATATACCTCCATTTCTTGCTGCGCTACAAAACTGCTTAGCATCGCCGTGGGCCACTGAGCCACGGGCCCAGCAGGGCTGCATTGCACCGGGTCGCCTGAGCCGCAGCCAGAAATGAAGCGAAATCCAGGCTTATTTCTTCATTTCACTGTGTTGCTCCTTATAACCTTGTTCAGGAAAAAGGGGATTTCTGTTTGTCTCCTTGTGCCTATGCTAATTCGGTGTTGTCATGAAAAATAACTCTTCATACCAGCCGTAGACTTTTGCAGCTCTTCCGGTACTTTCCTGCTCCCTTTCCACTTTGTTTTCCCTCTCGGTGTTCTGAATGCATTCATAAATAAATTCTGGGATCCTACTCAAAAGTAAAAACCGTGTGCTTTTTTTGTGCTCTTCTTTTTTAAGTATGTCAACAGGGAGGGGGACAGGGCTTGTGTCATTAGCATTGACATTAGCAGGTGCCACGGTGTACCGCAAGCCTCAGAACTACAAAGACTCCAGGGTTCAAAGCCACCCTGCCTGGATAAACAGATTCCCAGGAAAAAGAACGAGTGAGAAGAAGATAAGGAGGAGAAATCCAGGAGAAAAAACGAAAAAGAAATCACAGCTGTCTCTCTGGGACGGGCTGCCATGTGCCCTGATCACTCATGTCTTGACGATCAGCAGTCAGCTTCTCCTTAACATAGCATTCGTTCATTTAGTTATTGCCCCCCTCCCTCACCACCATGTCTGTTTTTGGAAGCTCGGCACCTCGGATACTATTAAGATTCCTGATCTGCTTCCTTGTTACTTAATTTGTTAAAAATTAATTCAAATGAACATCAGGGAATATCTCAAATGATTGGCATGTGACGGAGAGATGAGTAATGAAATTTACGTGTGCATGCTCACGTGTGTGATAGACGCTCTGTATGTGTATGTGTATGTGTAAACGCCTGTGTGTGTCTGTGTGTGTGTGCTTGCATGCATGAGCTGTGGCACTAATATTGCACAGATAATAAAGTGGCTTGCCTGATTTCCACACACAGTGTTTGCAGTGGTTTGGCGCCTGATGAGAGATGATGAGGTGACAGGATTATAATGAGTGACTGGGAGCGTGAGGAACAGGGTGTGTGTGATTGGGGCGGAGGGGGTAGGGGGTTCCTGCAGCTGCTCTCTGCCGCTCTCCAGACACCACACTGGATCTGTGCGATTGCACTCTAATATGTGATTACCTGACCTTTATTTATTCTCCAAGTCGGCGGTGAACTGAAATGCATTTTGATAATCCAGTGTGAATTATTTATGGGGGTAATCGCTGCATTTAGCCTCCTTCCTAATGCCATTTCACCTCTTGCTCCTGAAGACAAAGACAGCGTTGTCCAAGAACGACCGCACTCTTCGGAAAGGAATCGGAAGAAAGAACAGGCGTGACAGGGAAAGATAGAAACGAAGCTATGCAAATAGACGACTAATAACGATGTTCAGCCCTAATCCCCTCCTCTGCTTGGGCTAGCAATGGTGTAGCACTTAACAGCTGCTTCTGGAGTCTGTGTGTCTGATGTAGTCACTCTGGCTTTCCTTCTTTCTGCTCCAGGTTTAAATGAAGAGCACTTTGTGGCATTGGTAATTTGCAGCAATTAGACCATTTTAGGAGAACTTCATCAGGGCTGGCATGGGCGTATGAAAAGAAGTAGCACTGCTGAAGAGACGTGTGTCTGTGTGTGTGTTTGTGTCTTGGGAGGGTGTTTAGGTTCATCTGTGCAGCAGCAGGGGAAACCTGGGCTCAGTGCTTCAGACTTGCAGGAGGACATACCTGTCACTTTCTGTTTTTTAAGGTCAAAGAGCTGTGTTTTAGGTCATAGATCTGTATAATATCATATCTGCGCTCATATCTGAGCTCCCACCTTGACAGCCTGTCACAAGGTTGACACGCTCAGAGGCTGAAGCTCAAGCACCACCAAGGTGCGACTGTTGGGCCCTTGAGGAAGTCCCTTAACCCTCTCTGGCTGTGTAACATGGCTAACCTTTTGCTCTGACCCCAGCTTCGAAACACACTATGTGATATGCAAATATTACTGTACTGTAAAGTCTATGCGACAAATAAAGGCTTCCTTCTTCTTCTTCTTCTTCTTCTTCTTCTTCTTCTTTGGTCAAACTTTTAATTTTATCAGGGACACCTTGCTGCAATAAACTGTAATCTGATTAACAACAATTTTTGCATCTTCTTTGTTCTATGAAGCTCAGAAATGAGACACGAGACATCTTTACAGTTGGTAGTATTTAGGCTTTCCATAAAATATCAGTGAGTGCTCCATTTTGATTAATCTGACTTAAATGGTCTTAAACATTTCCAACAAAATGTACTCCTTGTACAATACATGATCTTACATCTCAGTTTTTATTCGCTATGGCCATTTACAGTCGCATAATAATCTGTAATTTACGTCCTTGTTTGGGATGATCACAGATGCCTTGCTACTTCCCCTAGAAATGCACTTCAGTGAGAAGGAAATAAAAACATCTACAGCCTAGGTAGTGCAGCCAAACAGAGTCATTTGTATCTGATTATTTTGTCAAACGCTTAGTCATTGCTAACATGTGACCTGTCAGGCAGCTGTTCTCAGTTCAGCTTCAGCTGCTGAAAGTGCAATATCACACCCGACAGATGACAACTATAATTCATTCAGTGTATTTCAGATGTTACAAACCGCTTATAGGAAATCCTAATGTCCAGAAATGATTTATTTTTCATGTTGGTTTGTTCTTTACAGAAAGAATATTTTTACGTTACTGCTCCAGTGTTCTATGAGCAAATGTTCTATGTTGTTATAGAACAAAATGCATAGAATGCTTACTAACATTCTTTACGTCCATCCATCCATTTTCTGTACTGCTTAACCTACACAGGGTCGCTGGGAGCCTGGGGCCTGTCCCAGGGAACTCGGGACACCCTGGATGGGGTGCCAACCCACCTCAGGGCACAATTGCACAGATTTGTGTGACTCACACACCCATTCACACAATTTAGAGATGCCAATCAGACTACAAGGCATGTCTTTGGACTGGGGGAGGAAACCGACAAAGCACAGGGAGAACATGCAAACTCTGCGTGCACAGGGCAGAGGCAGGAATCGAACACCCAACCATGGAGGTGCGAGGTGAACGTACTAACCACTACGCATCCTTTTACTTTGCAGTATGATTTGTTGCTTACAGAACCATAGAAAAATACTATCCACACAAATTTTCATGGCATTGCTCCATCTTAAAAAAACCCAGCTATAGTAGTTATCTAACCGCATATCTTCCTGTAGCTCGGTGTGCAGGAAGTGAAGAATTCTGGACAGAAATTTAGGCCTATTGGGAAAATGTTTCGGCTTAGGCTATAAATCTATAAAGCTTTCTTGAAACCACACTGAACATAAATCTGGTTAAGCACTTTTTAAAATAATGTTTTCACTCTGGAACAATTTAGAGAATTTTTTTCCCCCTGTTTTCTATTATTATTATTTTTTTATTGCGAAAGTTTTGTTTGCTTTAGGTTTTTGTTATTCTTCTCTGTAACATTTCTAATCTCTGCTTGTGTCAATTTAAGAGATATTAGCCTTGAGCAAAAAAAAATTCAATACAAGAAAACTTAAAAAAATAATAATAATCAAAGAACAATAATTATGTCCACAATCTATTCTAATTGTTTATAAACTGATATCACAATGACCTATTTTTAATTAATTAAGAATGGATAAACTAAAAACGATGTTAGACTCTACATAACATATTCAATAATACAAGTCTCAACAACTTATTGCATATAAATCTGTTTCTTGGAATTGCATTGTTAGAAACTGAATTATAATGGAATTGCATTATGCTTAGAAATAACCCTGTTCTAGTGTTCTAGAGGTTAAATTCTTACCCCAGCCGACCACATCTGATCAATTAAATCAAGGTCTTGTGAAATGTTTGTATATTACTGCCAGGAGCACGATGTTTGAAACAGAATGGATTAGATTTAAAAGTAGAACTGCCTGCATTACAGGGAAGAAAGCAGTGTATTCATATTTCAAAAGACCCGCAGCAGACATTTAAAGCTAAAGCCACTTGTTTGTGTGTGCTACAGCAGCACTATTGATTGCCTCATTGGACAGAGGTCTAAAATCTCCTTAAGGAGCAAAGAAATGCAAGAAGTAGCATATAAGAATCAAGGCCCACCACCACCACTACCACCACCACCACCTCAAGACTAACTCTATCGAACCATGAGAATTATACACAGTTGCTGCATTTTACCAGGCACTTTAAAGCAGCCTATCCAGCACCCTAAATAGTTCTTTGGTTTGTGCATCTGGGGAACTGCTAACCATCCAAAAATCTCTTGAGGAATACTACTTCTGAGACTGTACTTGTGCCATCTGTTAGATTACTTTTTTCTCATTAAGAGTCACTGTTTAACACAGATTATATAGCACACATGGGTCCCATCAACATCAAGTTTACTTAAAGTAAACATTGACTTCTCATTATTCATTACTGTATTCCAAATGCCAAAAACCGATTCCAGATCAGCACCTTTTCTCTAGGATCTGAGAAAATTAATATTATCTATGGTTGCATTTGATGTGAGGCTCTGTAGAGATGCTGACAGTTTCTCTCCCCCGCCACAGCAAGCAAGGCAGCCCTGCTGAACTAATGATCCGTGGCCATATACACAGTTTATCAGTAACATAATGAGCAAGGAGTCACTCCATTCAGCTGGCCTGCTGGGCCAAAAGATCCAATTACCAGGTAAACGGCACAGGCCACCTTGTCTCTTTGTCAATCAGAGCCTTTGTTAGCACCTTTAACAAACTGAAGCTTGAACAAGCTCAATTTTGGGAGATGTTTTTTGTAGGCTGTGTGCAAATGTACCTATGTACAGTGTATGGATCAGAATCAAACTGAGACCCCTGTGAGTCTGTGTGCTTGTTGTCTTGAGTTCTGACTTAATTCTGTCTATTGAGCACAGTATATGTAGATGGCAAGCTTGTTTGTGTACCAGTTTCAGTAGGCTTGTAAAGTCAGTAGTGAATGTCTTTTTATATATTGGCTCATAAATGAGGCTTGCTGCTCCGTGGTGACCTTTCCTTTTGGGTGGAGAATGAAGATAAGGCTATCCATCTCAGGGAGCATTACGTCGAACTCGGCTGATGAGGAACGTGCCTCCCCTCCTCTCCACACTTCAGGGGCTGTAAATATTACCGACCCCCCAATACCACCCTTTCCCCCCTCCCCCAAACACACGTCCATCTGTTTTGGCACACACAAAGATTGATCATGTAGGATACATCAACCTTTCCATCAGGTGTCTGTGAGCATATTCAAACAGCCATCATAGGGTCAGGGAAAGATGGTGGGGCCGCTAAGCAGGATTCATCATCTCTGCTGTCACACACTGGTGGTCCATTGTTGCTCTTCTTTCACATACTGGCATGTGATGGGTTACACACTCACACTCTAGATATTCGTGTACAGCATAGTTAATAAAGGAATGGACACCACATGTTGAATAGGATCGGGTGTTATCACGGCTCACGTTTACTTTACTTTGTAATAGATAATGCTCAGGCAATGTTCTTTTTTCTCTCTCTTGAAGGTACTAAGACAAACAAAACAAAAAAAAAGAAAGAAATCACAGCTTGGCATGTTCCTGAGAAACTGCAAAGTGTATACTCCTCCATCTTGAGAACACCCGAATAAATGTTAAATAAACATCTCCTAACAGAAAATTTCACCATATCAATGGTTACAAGTTTTTCTTTGTTAATTAACATTTTTTTTATCTGCTTATTATTAGACTTAGCTTATGTGGCACATCCACCATATGAAATTAGTTAGCTCCGTTTTGTCCTGGTCTCCATATTGGAATTTTGTGGGGGGAAAAAAACTTCTATCAGTTCCATGCTATGGTATATGGAATTCCTGTTATATTTCCAGTGTACAAATATCCTAAACTTGAGACGCAATCTAATGCTATTTTATGGAATATAATGGCATAAAGCGCTATTACTGATTTAGATCTAATAGAAATGTAAGAAATGCATCAGTTGAGGGACAGAGAGAACTGCTACAGTGCTGTTGCATATAAAACAGTAAAATGAATGTGACACTTCCACTTTGTGCTTTCCTCTATGTAATGTTTTTTCACTGGTTTCACAGTGCGCATGCATTGATGGGCCCAAGTGCATTCTGATATGCTTCCTTGCTGTCAGCATTTGCCTGTGAGGTTCCACAGCGGTTCCCCACAGTATCGCTAATGGAAGACGCCAAAACGAGGTAATTAGGGAAGCGAATAATGCTGCACTTAGACAACCACTGGGAAAGGGTGTGTGTGTGTGTGTGTGTGTGTGTGTGTGTGTGTGTGTGTGTTTATATGTTGGTGGGGACCAAACATGCAGACAGTTGGCATTTAATTTTAAAACTGTGGCTTTTATTTGGAAAAAATCTAAAAGAGTAAAAAGGTTTCTTTTGGTTAATGAGTCTAAGGTTTGTCTGAAATTTATGTGTAGGCATAGCACTTCTTAATAATAATAATAATAATAATAATAATAATAATAATAATAATAAGTATTATTATTCTGTTAATGGAAGGTCCTCTAAAGGATAATAAAACAAATGTCTGTGTGTTTATGTGCATGCTAACAGAAGTGATGGGCATGCGGGGGTTGTTTGGTAGTGGTTGGGAGAGAATGGAAGCAGGATTAACAGAGCTGATTTAAAGGGATTAGCAAATCCCACTGAATCCAAGTAGCCGGCAAAATCCCCAACCGCATGCTCCTCGCCCCGTAATCCCTCTCAAGTGCGCCATGGAATTGTGTCTCCCCGTAATCTGCAGGATTCAATCGATGAGACCCAATAAACTTGACAGGCATTGGGCTGAGGGGGCTGAAAAACAATAAGAGTAAAATGGGCTCACCCAAAGCTGGATTATGGCAGGAACAAGTGGTCGACTGTTGCTCACATTAAAGATGGACTCTCTGGAGATGCTGGCTTCTCGTTCTGAGCCACTACAGCTGAGCTGCTGAACAGTGGAGATGAGCTCTTTCTGGTACACACTGGTAAGGAGGGGGGTGATATAGTGTCTGAGAAATAGAATACTGCTGATTGCATTCCTCATTCCCATTCACATGCCTTATGTCCATGCTAAGAGGAAGGGCAAGAATGCATACTAATGTCTGCCATCCATCATGGGGCTATTAAGTAGCAATTGCCGCTTGGAAGAAGAGCCTCAATATGATTGCAGTCACTAAGAAAACAAAGGGAATGTGCAGACTTCAAAAAATAATAGACCATATACATGACTGCAATCACAAAATATGGTGTGCCAAATTGAATTACATGAGCTTTGTGTCCTAGGAGTACCAGAACAACTCTGGTACTACTCCCCATCCCCCTACCCATCAACCCTTTGGCTAGAGAGGAGGCTGGCGATTGGTTGGCTTATTAGGCTAGTGGAGTGGCAGGTATGTCTTTAATGTGATGGGCTGGAAGGACTGCTGGTGACTGTGATGGAAGCGGTAATTATTTTGCCGGTATTCTAATGGGAACTGGGTGGCACGGCAACAGTAATTAAAGTTTGCCTGATGGATCCTGTGACTTCCTGCTCTGGGCAGGCTTAAGGGGAAACTGAAGAATAACTGCTTTATCTCTGGAGAGAGAGAAAGAGAGAGATAGATAGAGAGAAGGGAGAGAGAGAGAGAAAGAGAGAGAGAGATAGAGAGAGAGAGCAATTTCCATATAGCAATTAAAAATGATAAACCAGAAATAACTATGAAGAGGTGGTGTAACTGCCTGTGTACTTCTGTTCACAACTTTCAAGGAAGTGGCACAGATTATTCATTTATAACTTCTTCTATATGTATCTATTTTATGTCCATGGGAAAAAGACAGTTTCATCCAACTGCAGATACAATTATGCTAGTAATAAATATAACCAAAGCAAGGCTAGTTAGCATTATATAAATGAATCATGCTGACCAGCTCATATGTCGTTGGCCATGTTTAAGCATTTAACATTGTGCTGTGAGATTTCTGTCATGTTAGCATAAACACATTTTCCCCTTAATCCTGCATTCACACCAACAAGTGACAAGTGTTTCTTGTAGTTTCTCTCTTGAGAGCATGTCCAGTAACAACTGCTGCTGTTGTCCTTCTTGGCCATGCCCTGTCCAGTCAAAATATATACTACTGAATTATACACATCACTTTTATTTTAGACTTTTGTTTGATTTGCATCCTGTGTGCTAGGTTTTATATAGTGGCTGATTATCAAAGCAACCTAGCTATATTAGCTACACAGAAGAACCAGAGGCATCAACAATCTCCACTACTTCCTTTCAGAAGGAATCATTCGAGTCAATCACTTGGATTTGTTGCTTTACTAAGGATTTTGAAATCTGTATTTATTAGAGTTGGGGTACTCGATCCCGGACTTGGAATTGACTCCAATTATGAACGAACTATGGACTTGTCTCAGTAGTTCAGTAACAGTGACTGTAGTGTTCTGCAGTGCCAAAGAAATACAAAACTCACTTCACACCAGACTACAATATAGTGTACCGCTGCTTCTTAGGGGTCAAAAATAAGAATAGTTTTACAAGTTTTCAGCAGCAACTTTTCGATTGCCCATGGTGGGTTAAATGATTGTAAAAGATACGTTGAGGGGAGTTTAACAGGTGTCATTTGTTCATTAGCATAGCTAATAATATTTCAGTATGATCTCTAATCAGTCCTGTTGCATGTTGATTATAAAATCAGCCTCTTGCACTAACGGTCAATACGTTTACATGGACAACAGTAATCCGATATTAACCCGATTAAGACGAAACTCTGATTAAGAAACTTGCACGTAAACAGCGATTTCTGATGACCTTAATCCGACTAAAGTCATACTCGAAGTAAACACGAATTGAATTAAGACGTGTGGAGTATTCCTATTTTAGTTGCATTATCAAAGTGCATTACAGACATGTACACACCTTAATCACACTATTAACGTCATGTGAAAGATTTCACCGCATTTTGCGACCGGACACGTGCACACACGGCAGTGCTCAAACGTTCGACGACAAACAAGAGAGCACGGCCGCGTCCGAAACCACGTACTTACCTACTATAGTAGGCGAAATACAGTAGATAAGTATGCGGTTTGAGACGCAGCCCACGGCTTCAAACAGTCATCTATTTACATGTATAGCATGACAAATAATGAACTACACTTGAAGCTTTCATAAAATTATAAATGAAACACCCAAAACTGTATACGGTACCATAACGAATACAAAATGTATGTTGATACATGAAATTCTGGAGGAATGTCGGACGGCGTGGCGTGGGGACGTAATGACGTGTGCCATTAATCCATCTATGTTCTATAACATGTAAAACATGAAAGGAGTATTCTAAACGCAACTCATGTAAACACCTTTATCACAATATTGTCTTACTCAGAATAAGGTCAATAATTAGATTACTGCTGTCCATGTAAACCTAGTCAGTGAGGCATTCTAGCCTGTAACTGTTTGGAATTTGAGTTTCCACAAAAATCTTACATTTAAGCTGCAAATGAGGAAGTAAATCAGGAACCAAGACCAAGATGCATGCTGCAAAGTTTGCATAGATTTTTACTTGCGTCTCTTTGGGATATCTTTATTCTAGGTTGAAGAATGGCAAGATGTAAAACTCAACTCTTTATATCTGATTACTTTTTTTAACCACTGTGTATTGACACAGCATTTTTTGTATGTATTCCTCCTAATCATCTGGTACCCTCTTTGTATTTCTTTAGGCTAGAAAATCACATCAAGTCTGGATCTTTGAGATACTTCAGCTATTTCCCACCTCCACAGCTCAGACAAAGTGAAGTACGAGACGTGGGTTTAATGATCTAACGTTTCTACTTGGCTATTAGTTTTTAAATGCCACAACTTGCAAATTCTGCCCTTTCTGTCAGAAGCAGTATGAGAATATATGCATTTGTTTGTTTGTTTGTGTGTGTGGGTGTGTGGGTGTGTGTGGGTGAGAGAGAGAGAGAGAGAGAGAGTGAGAGAGAGTGAGAGAGAGTGAGAGAGAGTGAGAGAGAGTGAGAGTGAGTGAGTGAGTGAGTGAGTGTTACTATAACAGCAAAAGCGCTGGCCAAGATTTTAGCTCACTTTTTTTGTTGAGATTATTGATATCAGAAGGGGGTCCAGCTTTTTTGAGTTTGTTCTCATTGCCCTTAAAACATCGGCACGGAGACGCGGCAGTAGCCTCAGAGCCTCAGTTCAATCCTGAGTTCATGTTACTGTCTGTGCAGCGTTTCTGTGCTTTTTCTCCCTGTGTATGGATTTCCTCCATGTGGTTTCCGTTTCCTCCCACCACGCAAAAACATGCATATGGGTTCACTGGTTAAACTAAATTGCTCCTAGGTGTGAACATGTGTGAGCGATACAGCATTGTCACATCCAGGATCTATTCTGGAATAGCCTCCGGATTCATCATGACCTTGACCAGGATAAAGCACTTACTGGAGATGAACAAATGAATGAATGTTCTCATCGGCCTCATCTTTCTTGGTGAGTTCAACTGTAGGGTCGGTCTTTTTAAACATGTCCCCATGCTTGAAAAGAAAAAAAGTATGAATAACTTCCGTGCTTGACCACATACTTTCTGGCCTTGGAACATGCACTAAATGAGTGTCCATTGCGTCACGGCACATTGGGGATTTGGAAAAACATCCTAGGCACTGACAGAAATCAGTGTCTCTTTGATGAATCAGTGTTCCCTGTTTCTGAAGCTCAAAAAGGCCAGCAGGGAAGAAAGTGTTCCTTAAAGTGCTGTCTGCATGGAGCCCTCCACCACTGATAGGTAATGAGCATTTATGTAAACCACACAAGCTGGCACTCTGGAAGCAGGGAGCTTTGGCAGATGCTTAGCATTGCAGGCTATTTGGATTACCGTGTTTGGCCTTAAATTGTATTTAGATTATTTAATGAGGTAAAAGATTATTTTGTTTTTACAACCACCCTCAGAGTGACTGTGAACAAATATTCAGGACCTGTTGTTATTATAATATTGACCATTGGTTTGCTCTCACTATGAATCTAACTTAGCAAAACCCTTTCTTTTCTAGTAAAGCATGGCCCTATGAGAATGATCTCTGTGACTTTGATTGTGGCATGGTTGTTGGTACCAGATGGGCTGGTTTGTGTATTTCACAAATTGCTGATCTCCTGGGATTTTCACACATAACAGTTTTTAGAATTTACACAGAATGGTGTAAAAAAAAAAAAAAAAAAAAAAACAGTTCTGTGGATGGAAACACCTTGTTAATAAGAGAGGTCAGAGGAAAAGAGGCAGATTGGTTTGAGCTGCTTATATAAGCATGATTTACAACCGTGGTGAGCAGAAAAGCATATGCACATGCACACGACATTGAACCTTGAGGTGAATGTGCCACAACTGCAGGAGAGCACATTGGGTTCCACTCCTGTCAGCCAAGGACAAGAGTCTGAGGCTATCATAGGCACAGACTCACCCAAACGAGACAGTTGAAGATTAGAAATAAAAAATCAACTGGTCTGTTTACAGTCTTCAACTCTATAGTTTGGGCGAGCCTGTGCCCATGATAGCCTCAGATTCTTGCTCTTGGTTGACAGGAGTGGAACCTGGTGTAGTCGTTGTAGACCATCCACTTCAAGGTTTGATCTGTTGTGTGTTCTGAGATGTTTTTCTGCTTATCAAGGTTGTAAAGAGTACTTATTTAAGTTACTATAGGCTTCCTGTCAGCTCAGACCAGTCTGGTCATTCTCCTCTGATCTCTGTCATCAACAAAGTGTTTCAGCTTGCAGACCCTCTTCTCATAGGATGTTTTTTTTTGTTGTTGTTGTTCTCAGCATTCTGGGTAAACTCTAGAGACTGGTGTGTGTGTGTGTGTGTGTGTGTGTGTGAAATTCCCAGGAAATCAGCAGTTTCTGAAATACTCAAACCAGCTCATCTTGTACCAACAGCTATGCCATGATTAAAGTCACAGAGATCACACTTTTTCCCCATTCTGGTGTTTGATGTGAACATTAACTGAAGCTCTTGCCCTGTATCTGCATGATTTTATGCATGGTGCTGCTGCCACGTGATTGGCTGATTAGATAATTACATGAATGATCAGGTGTATGGGTGTTCCTAATAAAGTGGACAGTGAGTGTAATACAGCCTGAAATGTGGCCTGGGTTTTATATTATTAAACACTGGGCAAAAATTACTGATGTGCATTATAATTGTCATTTCCTTTGTAAAACCACCTTTTCTTTTCCATCCTGTCTTCCATCGTGTTTCAGCACTACTGTTACTGATATTTTAATTCCATCTGAGATTTACACACCATGCTATCATCAGGATTCTTTATGCAAAAACAAATTAGGACCAGTGTAAAGCGCATGCACACCTGAAGAATAGAAATCATGGTTGCCAGATTGGATTTACTTTTTCCCAATGCAGTTATTGTTCCCAAGTGACTACAAGCCACATCAAATTATATTTAAACTATATTATATTACATTAATTAGCGCAAGGTTACAGTATCCTAACTTCTGAGACGTGAGCTGGTATAAATGCATATTTTCCATCAACGTTTTTTAATCAGTAATGCAGTTGTGTGTTTAATGGTGCAGTGAAAGATGTATGGAGTAAATTTTAATATTTAATTACACTATTTCACATTAATTATGCCATTACATTAGTAGGCTAGCTAGCTAATGAACTATTTCCTATGGATTTTCTAGATTTTTGCATTCCATGCCAATTTTATTTCCCGGCAATATACATAGCAAATCAACTTATTGGCACCATTAATTATCATTTGTTTATGGTTCTAAAATATAGCCAATAAAGTGCATGTAAATTAGCATTTAAGAATCTAATTTAAGGAGAGTTACAGGAGTCTCAGCTGACTAAAAAAAATGGCACCAGAGAACCTCTTTGCTGCTGGGCTATGAAACCGCTCAGCCTGGTCAAAGTGATATACAGTAACAGAGGCCAGTAATGTCCCATATTTTACAATGCACATTGCTTTCTTCGACACCACAATTATGGAGATGAGATTCTCACTAGTGCATTTCAAATTGCCCGACTGTGTCTTTGTATTACCATCGTATTGATCTCAAATTGTCGGAGCATGTTACTCAGCCAGATACATTATAGCCATCATCGCCCCATTATCGGCGTGATGGTATCATCTCCTAGCTCAGATTCATCAGAGTGGGAGAGGGCTCACAACACCGGCTGCGGGCCTGCTGTGTGCTAGTCATGTGGCCATTTTGAGACGGATATTGCTCTTGGAAATTAGCACTTTGCCTTGAGGTCAGACACCACAATTATAATAACATTTTGCTGTAATAGCTTAGATTAGTTGTTGGGGTGGGGGGGTGGGGGTGTAGTGTCTTGATCTTATGAGAATTGAGATCAATTTGTTTGAGATGTGTAGTTGGGTTCATAGTTCTGTTTAATGCATGTGATGTCTGATTATTTTGCAAAACCTCAGCAGAATTTCTGTGGTGCTGTTTTCATTCTGCCGTCCTCCCCACAGAAACCGAGGGATGCCGTCAAAATCATTTGAGACACTAAGACATAAATGTGGTTTGATACTGCTGAGCTTTGGAGCGTGCAGCCAAAAATTTGAGTCATGCTCAAAGACTCCATGCAGCCTAATTACGCTGGGGTTCACATCTGCTTGTGTGGCTCACTTCATACTTACCTCGTTCTAGCATTAGTGAACCTTGGAGGCCCTAGCCTTTTCTGAAGAATCCACCCACTCACCTCTCTCTCTCTATCTCTCTCTCTCTCTCTCTCTCTCTCTCTCTCTCTCATGCACACACACACACACACACACACACACAGTAATGAGACACACTCTCTCTGCTTGATGTGAGTGAAAAAAATGTGGCAAACTACCCACAGCCCCTGCAACTATCCTCGCTGTTCACTGGCTGAATTCTACCAAACTGCAATCCGCCCCCTCGCCTCCTGTCTTTCTGCAGTGCAGACTTTCCCAGACTCCCCATCATCTTGTGCCCCCCCCCCCCCCCCCCCCCACTTTATACGCTGTAAACTCTTCCCACATTGGTTCTGGGAACTGGAACTTGTGAAAACCTCCTGATATCCCTGGAGAAGAGAGAGACAAACAGACGGAGAGCTAATAGTATTTTGAAGCCTGCTTTGGGGAGTGTGGAGAAATAGATGGGAGACAGCATCGAACTGGGGCTCAGCTGTTCCCCTGAGGGCTGACGGAGGGTTTTCAGAGGAAGAGGAGGAAGGGTCTAGGTTATTGAGAGAGAGAGAGAGAGAGAGAGAGAGAGAGAGAGAGAGAGAGAGAGAGAGAGAGATAGATATTGAATGAATGAAAGAGTGGGCATAGATATGCTGTCATTTCCTGACAGCACAAATTGATGGAGTTCTGTCATAGCCACGTTCTCTGTTCGAAGCTGAGATGAATTTGTGTCCAGCATTCTCACGCTCCTATTAGCCAGCCTTGTGAAGAAGAGGCTAAAGCACATGCTTTTGAGAGAGAAGAGAACTTGTGCCAAGCTCCACTACTCACTATCACACAGCTGAATAAGCTTGTTCAAATGAAGAATGCATGTGGACTGTTCCTGCTCCCATGCTCCATTACACCTGGATCAACCTATTACGAAATCGCTCATTATCCAATGACTTAAATCAAGTATTAGAGAATGGAAAACCTAAAAGTATGCAGTCTTGTGGCCTTTCGGAGCTGAATAAAGAACCAGGATTGACTGATGTAAACAATTTAAAGCGTAATTCTTATTGCAGCACGCTCCCTCTTCCCTTTCAGCCTCCGCTTTACCTGTGTTATGTAAGCGTGTTCCCTACAGTGCATCCCACAAAGCTAGACGCTATGGTCCACTCTAACTATTGATGGCACCGGAAGGCCAGCTTTGTTTGTCAGACCCAGAAAATATGTCACAAATTGTATTAGGATGATGAACATTTTCCTCAGTAAACCTAATGTCATTAAGTTAGCCAGCACACACCCAGAGTAATACCACCTCTCAAACACAGATTATGGCATGCACT
Source organism: Ictalurus punctatus (assembly GCF_001660625.3). Taxonomy (NCBI): domain Eukaryota; kingdom Metazoa; phylum Chordata; class Actinopteri; order Siluriformes; family Ictaluridae; genus Ictalurus; species Ictalurus punctatus. The sequence goes on from NC_030421.2 coordinate 18,856,863, forward strand.
TCTGGTCACCTTTGGCCATCACAGAATCTAAAAGTCATTTCAAATCACTCTTAAATGATATCAGGAGCCCGTCAAATTGCTTAACTCAGTCATATCACTTTATATGCACTCTGCATGACCTACATCAAATTGACATCCATCACAGTTCTTTACAAGACTATATCAACGCTCAGTTTCATTTCTGCAAATGAGACATCTGCAGTGGCGTGACTGCAAACTGACAGATGAGCATTAGAGCACACTGCTGCTACTCAGATAGTTTCTCACCATGAAAATCTTCTTCAACTAATCAAACTTCCCTGCATTTGATCGAGTAGTTTCCAGATGCCACTTACAAGGTGTGACTAGCTTCTCCTTCACTCATTTCGACATGCCTGGGAATTGCTTTGAGGTTAAATGGCATGTGCTTCACCGGTAGCTACATGTCTATATCCTGTGTTCACTACATTGTCAAACAAGTTTCACACTTCTCGTCAGGTCCACTGCCTTTTCCAATCTTCAGGATTGATACCTGCCCTGGTTGATGTAGGCAGGACATGCTGGTCTCTACAATCTCTTTTGTGTGCCATGTCTTTGTTAGCTGTCATACTGACTGATATGTGGAGTGGGTAAATAGTTGAGAGCACAATGTGGGATGTTTAGGGAAAAAAATGCAAAGTGTGGCCATTTAACAGTCCTCATTAATGTTCTAATGGACGTTTCTGCAGCTTGTATTAGAGGAGCTTTAAAGATTTAAACTTTCAACTAAAATCCTACATTCAATCAAAGATTCCTGAAGCATAACATCAATAATATTAACAAACTGCCCTCATTTACTGTCATGGAGGCAAATTCTCAAAGAGAAAATTAATATTAAAAGAGTTTTGATTGACTAGATCTTCTTTGTAATTATTCTACAGTTAACACAGAGAATCCAAAAAGAGAACAAAATCACGTTCATTCTCATTTTGTATAGACAGATTAGAATGAAAAGAAAATCCTCTTTATTTTTACATAATTAGGTATTAATGCTGTGCTGCCAGGCCCAAGGATTCATTTATTCTTGCCCAAATGTTCTTCTCAGTCATGGTTTTGTCAGGCAGTGTCTTGGGGATGTTTCTGTTGATTTGAGGTGACAAAAATTCTGCTCTGGGTTACTGTGGTGCTTGGTCATCTTGGGTGTTGAAAAGTTCAAATGGAGGAGGGCTGGCTAGTGGCAAAAATAGAAGACAAGGAAGAAATAAAAAAGGAAGAAGAATAACTTATAAGTGCTTTAACTGTGCGTGGTTCAAGCAAGCAAATTAACCCCCTACACATGCCTTGGTCACACTGGCACATTGATGGAGAAATGTTGTGGATTTCCTGCAGAGTGGCATCCGGGCTAAACAGATTCGGGGGTAGTCTCACTCTGGGGGACATTTCACACAAAATATAAAAGGCATGGTGTTTTCATGTCACAGAAGCCACAGGGAACACACATGCAAAACATCAGAGAGAGAAGCTATACTGAAGGGGAAAGAAAAAGAAAATCAGATTAAAAATCAGTATCACTACCTTGACATTCGCCTTGGTTCTCTATGCTTGTCCTAGTGACTTACATACACAGGTGCGTGCTAAAAACAGCCCTGTCGTAGAACACATGCCAGGAAAGAAAAAAGACACACTGCTTATAACCTAGAACATGCAAGAAGTGAGAGATTCATGGACGAGTGTGATTTCTGCCTGCAGGTCCTGTAGTTGGGGCCTGCTCTCCTGCTGAGCTGTGGGTGTCTGGAGCTGGCATACACACCCTCCCATCTTTTCTCCATTCTCACTCCATCCAGTAGACCCACAAAGGGAGGGAGGAATGGAGGAAGAAGGGATGAACTTCTCGTGAATAATTGATCCAGTTCCTGTGCCTGCTTGCTAATGTGCAGCCAGGCAGACAGAAGACGATGCAGAAAGCATGGCACCAACTATGACCATTCACAACAGACAGTGACCCACTAGAGCATCATAGACGAGGGGGGAGTTTAGGAATAAACTGCTGTATATAGACTGGCCTCTGATAGCACTCTTCTATACCTGTGACTAGCTAAATGTGGGTCAGGTGTATATGTGCTAGACTGTTCTGGCATCCATCTTGACTCTTTTCTCTCCTGCCACTCCAGAGAGGAAATCAAGGTCAACCTGCCCCCCTACAGGGTGATAAAAAGCCTGTGCCTGCCCAACACTCAGTGCGAGCCTAAGGCATGGATGTTAATCAGGTCTGCCATTTCCTCCTCCTTCTTCTTCCCCCTTCACCACCAAGATTTGGTGACCACGCTGTTGTACCACCTGTAAAATTAAATCTTGCTCGTTTGCTGAGGGGGATGGGGACGACACAAACTGTTTCACTGAAGTGGCCATTAATGAGTAGAGTGTTCAGATAGGAGGAGCTTCAATGCAGTATGAGATATGGCATGTGGAACAGGAGAGTGTAATCAGATTACTGTGTCCACTCCTGCCAGGGAGCTGGTGAGCCAATGCTACTGACGATGATGACTAAGCTTCTATTCACCAAACAGGCTGTCTTACTGTTTGATAAACAATGCTTAGGGAGTGTCGATGCAGTCAGGTGTTAATTAAAAGTGGGCATGCTCTCAGACTCCAGCCTGGGTCCAGCTCTAGCAGACAGAATTTGAGTGGTGCTTTAATGCAGTCCCTCACTCTTCAAGGTCCAGTGACAGAGTCTGTCTGGCTGATGCCATACTTGGGAAACCTGGTCCAGCATCTTGAGAGAAGCAAAGGAAAAGGAGGTGCCACCAGTCATTGTAAATACAATAAAGTGGTTGGTGAGTCCAAATAAATTCAAACTAAACTCACATACAGACACCAAATTTGACAAAAAATCTTACTGATGATTCAGTTACAATTCTGTTACTGACATTTTCACTAATCTTCTTTTAAATACCCAACCAGCCACTGCATGCCTATTTACACTCAGAGACAAGTGATAAATTGAATGCATAAATCATTAATGCAACATAATGGTTCCAGTACATTAGGAAAGACTAGTGTTCAAAGTGGGAGATAGATTATAAGGTTGCATGGTATAGTGGATAGAGGAGATATCAGTCCATGCCATACTGCAATGTTTATACTGCTGTCAGTAAGGATAATGTTGGTATGCCTCATGCTACAAGCACAATAATGTATGCGGCATCTGTCACCTCTGAAATGAGCCCAAGCGTGAATCTCTTTTCCTTGCAGTGGGCCAGCAGGAGATGCTATATTGCATTACCAACCCAGATATGGAGGAGAATGCTCTCCAAAAAATTCACTTGTTGGAGGTGTGTGCAAACCATTCATCTAGCAAGAGGGATTGGCAGACTGCTGGGGTGAGATACAGACCACTAGTCATCCTGCACCAAGTTTACCAACATAGTGGCCATATCTCTCTACCTCCTAAACAAAGAAACTTGTATTACCTTCCCCCATCCAAAAGGATCCATAACCACAAGCGACAGGTCTTGAGTAGATATGAATGAAAAATCATGGTGTCATTTCTTCATCCTGTCAAATTGCCAGTATGAGATCACTGTACTGAAGTTTGGCAGACAATGGAGAAAAGGACAGAGAGGACTATTAGAGGCCATTGGTGATTATTTTGACTGGAACCCATTTTGCCCCGCTTTTCAAGCTTGTCCAGTAGGACAGTGGCTAGCATATTTGTGGGGATGTGAGGACAACCGCTGACACTCCACCTCTTCCTCCACCTCCTCCTCACTCCATTACCAGAGCCTTTTCTCCTGGCAGCAGCTGTGGGGTTGGGCGGCTTGCCATGCTGGTATTGATCAGGCCTGAGCCCACCTCCATTAGTGCCCCTACCTTCCCCCTGAAGGAGGCAGACTGTCTGCGGGAAGCTATCACTGCCAATAAATTACCATACAGGCCCCGTCACAGGAACAGTGTGTCACTGTGCAAGGAACCACACATACACACACACACACACACACACACACACACACACACACACACACACATACACACACGCATGAACATATATCACAGAGAGCAAAACTATATTAGGATCTACTGAAAGATAATGCTAATTACTACAAGTGCATGCCAGACAGCATTGAGCAGTGTTTGTGTTATGGGAGGTTTTCTACCAGTGGTTAAATGTTGACTGGATACTAGGCACACATTCATGCTGTACATCCATACACACAGCTGGAGAGAGCCAGGGTTGAAGGCTCATTAACATTTTATAACCTTCCTCCCTCTGAAGTTCTTTTTTTAATGGGGCCTAATTACTACACGCCTATTGATTCAGTACTCCCTCTGCACTTCCTGGCTCTCGTATCATCTCAGAAAATCAAATCAAACCAGCTCCGCAATCCGCTCTCCCGTCTCATCACAATCGCCTTTTCATTCTCCTTTCTTAAGACCACAAGAGCGTGAAATACAGCCTCAAAAAGCTCAAAGTAAGTGTGTGAATTTGCATGCTATTCAAATGAGTGAAAGTTAATGCTTTTGTGAGCAATAAAAATATGAAAACAGCTGGAGTAAATAAGGATTAAGGGCTAAAGGGATAAAACCATTGCCAGCCACTTGATTTCCGTAAACGAATGTGCTGAAAATTCATGTGCAATGTCAGAAAAGCATTATAATTGACACTTAACTAGAGAAAACCAGCCACCCATAAAATCTACAGGCTTGGAATCATAGATAAGGATAGCTGTGGGAGGAATGTCTCGGGTGGCATTTATATGCATATAAAACTCATGTTCTCAAATAGAAATGATATTCTTTTACAATAAATGGCAAACACACAGACACATTATTCTTGTGAGGACCTTCTACTAATATAATCAATGCAGTTAATTAATGCTACGCCTATATCTAAATTGAACCCTAACTTTGACTTTGAAACATTTTGGCAGATTCTCTCTCTCTCTCTCTCTCTCTCTCTCTCTCTCCCTCTCCCTCTATCTCGGTCTTCCAGTATGCATGTCCCTGTATTATTATACTATGAAAGCCTATGTTGCCATAGGCATTGTCTTCTCTCTTTCCTCTTCCATAGTGAGGACAAGTTACTCGCTTGCAGTTCAAAGTCTCCCTGTCTTCCCCCACTGGTCCCTCGAGAGATCTGGGATGCTTCTCCAGCTGACATCATCAGGCCCATTATGGATCTAAACTCCACTATTAACGCCCCCAGCCATGGCACTACCCCCTCGTTGGGACCGCTCCTAGGCAGCATTGGGAACAGGAGTTGAGGGAGAGAAGATGGAGAGACCAGGGTAAGTCTAGGAGATGATGGGTCAGAAGATTTTGAAGGTCCCATAAATTTCATAATATGAAACCATAAGCTCTGCTACTTCTTCCCCTGAGTCCCTCATGCTCAGAAGAGCTTTCTTCTCCTGCAGCATGAATAATGAGTGACACTCACAGGGAACTCAATTTCTGTAGCGTTATGAGGATGTGTTGTGTGTATGCTAAGGGCTGGCAGCTAGACAGAGAGAGTTTTGTGGGAGGTCTGTGAGGCATTGAGCAGTAGATTACGCTATTGAAGATGTAGCTTGTGAATTGGGGAGATGGAGAATGTGAAGACCCAAAAGAATGCGTGCGAGCGAATGAATTGCTTCAAATACCCTCCTGACCCTCTCCGCCAGTAGCACCTCCATCATCGAAGACTTTGCCTTGAATGGAGGTAATTGCTTCCCTCCCAACTCATCCCACATACCTCGTAACCCCACCCTTCCCCTCTACCACCCCCAATCTTGAGCTTGCACAAAGAACAGCGGTGGAATAATGTGCTGCAGATGTCATCCCGCTTATCAGCATGTTGGCACCGGGGCTGAGGAATCAGCCGGCGTCTTCATACATAACAACCCTTCAGAATCAGACAGAGGGATCTTTCGGCCTCCAAGCCATGGAATTTGACAGGCTCCTGTCAGATGGATGGATTTTCCTATTCAACAGCATTGGTACAGGAGCAGCATGTGAGAGCAAAAGAAGAAGAGAAAAATTACAGAGTTCTTTCCCTCTTGTTTGCTCCTGAATCCTGGGTGAAAGCATGTAATCCATTTGCTGCGCATCTTTATTTATTTTTTTCCCCCACAGTATAAAATGAACATAATTATACAGTAATGAGGGGTACAATGGACTGCGCTTTTCTATTACAGCCCTGTTGATGCCAACCGAGTGTAGAGGGCTGGGGGGCACAGTCTATGGATGGGCTGGAATGTAAACACTCATGGCTTATTAAAATGCAATTGAGGAAAAGTACAGAGGAGAGCACGGATGTTAGGATGCCGTGAGCTCTGAAAGACAGATCAGGGCAGGGTGAGGCAGAGTGTCTGGGAGTGTACAGAGTGGTTATTGTCTGGATGTGTATAAATATAAATCAAATGCAATGACAGCCAGTGAAAATTCCAATCCATTTAGAGATTCTCATCATACCTGACCTCAGAGTGACTGTGACAGGCTTCATGCATACCACACACAAAAAGTAACTGTATCTAAGTCAATTGATGCATGATTATATAGATCAAAGATGGAAGAGAGAAATGTTGGGGGTTCTGCCCATTTCTTTGGAGGTTGGGGGCAAGAGTTTAGGGCTCTTGGAATATAATCTGCACTCAAGATCAAAGGGTGTAGGGTTACTGTGTAATGGCAAAAGCATATGGCTGTAAGACGCAGCCCTTTCATTTCAGGTGGCTTTGTGGCCTCCTGTTAGTAATGTGTTAAACCAGGAGGCACACAAGGGAACTGATGAAGGCCTGAGGATAACTGACAAAAAATCTTTAAGAATTATATCACAAGACCAGTTGCCTGGACTTAGTCACACAGTGATCACATAACTAGAGAAGTGCAGCGTCATGTAAAACAATCGCACTTGCCTGGCGTTCAGCCTGTATAAGCTCATGACTCAGATCCTTCACATTCTTGGAGTCTCACTTTAGGATCAAAGGTAAGTTTACTGTATATAAAACATTCACTTTCATTCACACATTTTAAATACATATATTGTAGTGACACCGCATATTTTCTGACTATGACAGTGGTGTCCAATCTTATCCGGAAAGGGCGGGTTTGGGAGCAGGTTTCCATTCCAACCAAGCAGAGTCTATTGAAAGCCAAGCTAAACAGGTGAAATCAGATGTGGCTCCTGCTTGAATGGAATGAAAACCTGCACCCACACTGACCCTTTATGGATAAGATTGGACACCACTGATCTTTTAGATTTCACCAAATTTTGTTATATGCTTTGTACATTTTTCACCTGTTAACCATGTTGGAGATTTTGCTTCCCTGGTGGACTAATGGCTAGCATGCGGTGCTTTCATCACCGCGACCAGGGTTTGATTTTCAGTCAGAGAACCAATACCAGCTACTGAAGGGTTGCATGAGCCAGTGCACTCTCAGTGCCTGTCCCAAGCCTGGAAAATGGGGAGGGTTGTGTCAGGAAGGGCATCCTGCATAGAACTTGTGCCAGAATCAATATGCGGTTGGGTAATCCACTGTGGCGACCCCTAAACAGTGTCAGCTGAAAGAGGTAAAAAACAAAACAAAAAACAAACAAAAAAAAACTATATTACAGCTTTTACTCTGTGTTTTTCACTCTATATCTGTCATGTTTCACACAGCAGATGTGCTGCACAATGCACTCTCTGAACAGATTTGAAAAACAACACTGTTCTGTCATTTTCCCTCCATTACTGGCTTATTTGTCTGATTTATAATTGGTTAACACTGGTTAGTCATCAAGTAAATTCGTTTTAAAAACCTGCAGGTTTAATATGTGGAGTTTGTCAGCAGTTGCCACCCAAACGTTTGTCATTTAATTTAATGCAAACGTTTGGGCAGGTGAGATATAACCATAATCCCTCCCTGAGGCTGACTGTTACAGCCCGTGCAGCAGGAAATCCCTCCTATTTCACATCCTTGCTGTAGCCTATGCGTCCTTCAGGAGAGATTGGAACACCTGGGCTTCTTTCCTTCTCCCTCTCTTACACTCTCTCTTTATTCTGTCTGGTGGCCCTTCACTTACTCTTTACCTCACTGACAGTCACCTGTCACCTCTGTACCTGTCTCCTCACTACTGCCCCAATTTGTCTGACAACCTGCTCTTTTACTAAAGTTTCCAGGCCTGCAAATATTGTCAGTACAGTGGAATCCGCTTTCTGCTCTGTTTTAGGGTGGTCCAGAGTTGGCCAGCATTTGGCCTCAAACTTTTCAGCACGTGTTCTGCCTTTTTCTTGGCTTAACTTGCAGTTACAAAACTCTCAACAAAACAATCTGCAAGGAGAGCTCAATAAAGCAGTCATTTCAAATTAACTCTGGCATCGTCTGTGGGATTTGCAAGTTTATGTTTGTGCCATGTGGAACCCTTTGCACAATGATGTTCACTACAGTGACTATTTAGTGGTTCAGCTATGGCCCAGGTTAATGATTTCTAGTATGCTACTATATGGTGGCTGTCAGTCAGCATTTCTCATCCCGTTTGTCAGAGTTTTCTCCCCTTTTATTACTTTGCTCCTTCGGCACATTATTCTGCCTTTCTGCATCTCTATGTGTCCATGTGCAGGGACTATCCGAGGTGATAAACACTATGACTGCTATTTCAGCCCCGTATCACATGGATTACAGATATTCTCCGGCTCTTTGAGACGGGAGGACTGGCAGGCCTTAGCAGCTTAATCGCATGAGAGACAGAGAGGCAGTCTGCCACTTCATTTCACCACTCTACCAGTTAAGAGAGCTATAAGGTACAGAGCTATAAGGTACAGAACAATATTGTCCTCTCTCTACTCAGGTGTACGTCTACAGATTCCCTGCTGTTCAAAGCTGGGGCATGGCAAATGCAGTAGCCTGCCTCAGGATAACTGTAATGAATGGTTGCTCTGAGGCTAAGGCAGTGTCGCCTGTGATTGCGTCTCAATGCTTTGAGCTTGATTGCACACGTACGTCTTGTGTGACGCATCTCTCTCACTCGCTCTCTCTCTCTCTCTCTCTCTCTCTCTCTCTCTCTCTCTCTCTCTCTCCCCTCAGAGCGGACGCAGGTAGAAGGAAGCTTTTCACTGCAGATTGAGCAGGGTATCTTTATCCATTTATCCTACTCTTACTGTCTCTGGGTTATGTTCATTTGTCTTCCACGTATCCGAGTTGTTTTTTCCCCCCCAGAGTTTCCTGCTTAACTTTGCAATTCTCAAAGTGAAAATCGCAAGCAGTTTCCTCATGTGGTTTATCTCAATTTGTTGGTTGACAGCGAGGCTCTGTTCAACTTTTGCCACTTGGACATTTGTGGCAAATCATCTTGAATTCACTTCTTAGCATAGTGCCTAAAGTGTGCCAGTCAGTCCGAATTTTACAGCCCACAGACTCTCTTGGCTCTCGCAGAGGCTGGCGGTCCAAGTGCTACTCAGTTCCAATTTTCCTTTCAGCAGACTTTAAATGTATTAAACTGATTGAGCTCATTGTGATGCTATGATTCAACACTGACTTTAAACCTTATTTAGTTACCTAATCATTTAGTGTATCTAAATTGCCTACTGTAGGGCTTCTTGACTATAGGTACAGGGGAGATTGCTTGCTTTGTCCTGATGATATGCAGTAAACCCTCCAGTGAATAACTGCTTTCTTCACTCATGCACAGAGATGAAAACCCATGACAAAATCATTCCTCTTTTGTGCACTCTCCATCAAACCCTCCACTTCCTTGGAGCTAATTCTGGCAGTTTTCCAAATTATATGGCGATTCATTTCAAATGAAATCTATCAGCTATATCCCTCAAGAGGCTGCTTGGCCTCCAGACTCCACTAAACACATGTAAACCACTTTGCTGACAAATGCCGCCTTGGATGAATGTACCTCATAAATGGCCTCTTGTGTACTGTGCTGTTCCTCAGCCTTCCAGAACTGACACAACTTTAGCCAGGGAATGAGACTGAGTAAAGTCCCCTGGGCCAATTTACTGGCCTTCCTAATGCTGCACTGCACTGTGATCCATCAGCTGGTCACATGGAGTATTTTAGTGACAGACAGATGAGCGTTCCACTCGAACCGCTTCCATGACAGAGACCAAATTAAAAAGACCCTTTTTGCAGACAGCTGCTTGCCTCTCTCTCATCCTGTCTGTCCTCGCTACACTTCATGATCATGTCTAGTGCTGAGCTGGTGGAAGCTGGTGGAATGGACTTAGCCTTCTTCATTAAATTGAGCGCAAGGGGGCTAATCCTGGGCTGAGCAGTGGAGGATTTGTACTTTCCGCAAAAGTCTGAGCTCATGACTCCGAATTTTAGATATCTCTCTAGAAAATTCTTTCCTGTGGTGCAGTCGAGAAAGAGAAGGTGCTGAAGGACTTACTGCTGTTGGCACTGCCAGGGCTTGAGTTTGTCCTTGGCCCAGTGAGGAGCTGACACATCATTCGGCTGAGAGCCATGCAAGTAGCTTGTGTATATGTGTGTGAGTGGTGACAGGAGCTGTAACACAAAAACTTTAAAATGTCAAAGAATGGGCTCACATTTACATTACACACACACACACACACACTATATATATATATACATATACATATACATACATACATATTTATTTATATATATATATATATATATATATATATATATATATATATATATATATATATATATATATATATATATACACACACATTCCTAAGCTGCCAGTTGGAGCGTGGGCTTGCTGTTTGGAATTGCAATGACTGGCAAAGCATCGGGCAGTTGGTGGGAATGTTGCAAGTTTCGGTGCCATCCTGTCAGCAGTAAGACATGAAGATTTAGACAACCTTACAACAGCATTCCAAGGAACTATCCAGGGTATACTTTTGGTCTTTCATTATACAGTATTTTAGTTTATAGGAGTGTCTAATTACAAACTAGCAACAACTCATAGTCTTTCACAGGTCCATGGATAAGAACGTGTCATACAGCCTTCACCACATTTACAAGTCCATAATCCATAGGGTCGGAATATCTAAATAAACACTGTGTTGAGTGGCAGCATGCAATCTAAAGACATACATGCCTTATCATAATATCATAAATTTGGCATTTATTCCCTGATTTAACTACCTGCTGTCTAGGCTAATGTCTGTCAACATACTTGCAAGTTGGAGATTTAATCCTTCATGTTGTACACTTTCCTCTGTTGTTCAAAAATGGTAAATTGGTGCTGCCAATTCAACTCTAACTGAAACTAATAGTGTTGTACAGCTAGAATACATTTTGCTCTCAGAGTCTGTTGATCAAACTAGCTTACAGTACAACATTGCAGATATCTTGTTCTAAACTAGCTAAACAAGAGCATTCATCTCACAAAATCAAACACCTTGCTATGCTGGGACTTAGCTATCGTGTTACTAACAAAGCATTTTCAAACTAATACCTGATAATTTGACACAGCAATCCCAATAATTGATCTCTGATCTGACAGTTTTACTGTAATTTACTGGTGTAAATTGCTTTAATGTAATTAACTGGTGTAAATTACTTTAATCCCATCTTGCTACCCACAGGCTTTTATGTGCACCGCTCTTACCACCATTGTGGATGTCACGTTTATCCAATTACTGTAGCCCTTTCTACTTTTCAATATCTGCCGACTGACTATATGCACTCTCTGAGCATATCACTAGCAATATGGCTGATGTGTGAAAAAGCTGAATTAACTGAGAGTTGAAAAACATTTTTTGTTCGATTTTCCAGGCTGGAAGAATCTACAAGTTTCTGAACTTGTACATTCTGAAAAGTCAGGAAAGACTTTTGCAAATATTTGCTGAGCAAATATGACTAGCTGAATATGTTCAGTAAAATCCACAAACAACATGATACAGCAAGAGATAATGCTCAGGGTGAACTTGTAGAGTATATGTTGTAAATAATAAATATCAGATTATGTAAAAGTAGGTTTACTGACATTGGTTACTGACTTTTCAGACACCCTGTATTAGAGCAGTACCAGGGTATTATGTGCTACCTGTTTGTCTTCTTTCACATTCTGTGGATATAAAAGGTAGTGTGTGCTTTCAGAAATGGCATCATTAGGGTTAGATTGTTGTACTACAATATGGAGTTCATGCTTGTGATTTAGTGGCCACATGTTCTTTTGACCTTAAAACCGCTTTGTTGTGCACAAAGCTCGGTCAGTCTAGTTGCATCCAAGGTGACAATTTCTCAACATCTTCCCGTTCATCTGACCTAGTTTTCCTGCATTACATCCACCACTCCCACACCCACTCCACCACACACACACAAACCCAGCTGTAAGAAATATTACACTATCCTTAGTAGGCATTAAGCCTACTTTGGCAAGTGAAGTAGAAAATGTGTGCCTACCCATTTCACCACCAATCTCCCCCACCCCATCCCCAAGCCCCCCCCTCTATCACCCCAGAATATCCCAGCACCAGGCGGGGTGCCAGACAAGGAAGCTGGTATGAACTAGCAGGGATCCTCCATGCCAACTACCCTGTTGGCTACTGAATACTAATGCAGCAAAACATCCTCATCCTTGAATCACCAGTGTTACACTATAATGCTGTTAGAAAATACAAATCAGGGAATTATCCTACTGAAACCATTCATTTTTCTTTGATGGTTTTTCTATTAATAAATGGCAATTATGATAATTTCTTCAATTTTGCATGTACACAGAAAGGTTTAAACTCTTGTGCAAGTTCATTCCTATATATGGCCCCTAGACACTGTAAGCACTGGCGCGATCGAAAGACAGCATCGCCTCAGAACCCTCTTACACATGCAAGGGCGCAGCAAGAACATTGCGAAGGTTGCCCTTCAGCTGCTGCATCTCAGTCCAAAAATGACATGGATAATGCACAACCTCCGTGCTCTGACACCCCCTCATCCAGCTTTATCTGCTGAGGGGAGAGAGTACTCACGTGTATAATACTGAAGGCCTGCACGGCTATGCAGACCCTGGCATTCTTCAAATGCCCGCACTGCCGTGTGTATGTGTGAGAAACAGAGGATGAGAGGGGTTGTGGACATGTGTGTACTGGATGTTTTCTTGTGGTATGTGTGGGTGTGTGTGTGTGGGAGTGTGCCCAGAATCCCACTCAAGCTCATGTGCATTTTTTCACCAGACACTGTAGGTTGGGGGTTGAGGTTTAAGTAAGAGAAGTGTACATGCTTTCCAGAGTGTTCTTGCTCTCAGCACACACCCCCAAGGGTTGAATCGGAGAAGTGGATGAGGTGTATGTAGGTGCTAGGAGAAGGGGGAAAGGGTGGGGGAGTAAACCAAAAAGCCATCACAGCATTCCAATCTGCCTCCCACCAGATTGCGAATAGACCTCTGGTGCTTTTGTACAACAACAAAAAAAGTCACTTGGTTCACGCGTGTTACTCTTTTGTGAGTGTGTTTTCCTTCCCTTAACAAGTCAGAAGTACATGTTGAGAAAGAGCCTGCTCACCTTGGCACAGCTCAGTATGATGGCACATATTTTTTGCTGGAAGAACACCAACGCTAGAAGCCTTCAGCAAGAAATTCAGTCTGTCTGGATTTCTTCATCTCATTCGTGAGCTGCAGTTGTACAGGGTGAGGTGTAGTTTGGATATGACAGAAACAGAGGAAAGAAACTGGAAGCTATGAGAAGCTAGGGTTTTCAGCACTATATGATTTATGACTCCTAGGGATTCTCTATAACTCTCCAAATGGCAATAACCCTAGATCAGAACTATATACCACGAGACATGTAATGACTCAAGAGATTTCAAGGAATGCTGTAGATTTAACCATTAATGCCCACAACAATCTGTATAATCATTAAGATAATATACTCAATAATCTTCACTTACTCAAAAACTATTTGTGTAATTATTTGAAATGATTTCACTAGTGTAACAAGTCTAGTCAGCTTGATTAATTAAGTCATTTATCTTATCTTAAGCAAGTAATGCATCTTTCTGCTAATTATCTGTCATGATATTCTTTTCACTGAGTTATATAACTGTTCGGCAGGCCTACCATATGCAATGTAACATATTCACACATATAAGCTTAAGCCTTAATGTAGGTCATCTTTATTGTCAGTGGGACATTAGTACTCACAGAGCACTTTATTAGGAACACTATAATATTCATATTGTGGAATCCATACCATGAAGAATTGAGGCTGTTTTGAAAGCAAAGGAAGGCCCTACCCAGTATTACTATAGTGTTCCTAATAAAGTGTTCGGGGACTGTATAGTATCTTAGTATAAAGTGATTGCAGTATCGTTGTATAAAGAGTATACAGTTTCTTAATTAAAAGAGTATGCAGTATCTTAATATAAATATTCTTTAATATCTTAGTTTAAAGAGTATTTACAGTGGTATCTTAAAATATAGTAGCATAAAGAGTATACAGAGTCTTAGCATAAAGAGCATAGCACCTTTGTATAAAGAGTATGTACAGTAGTATCTTAGTGACTTAGCATAAAGGCTACAACATCTTAGTATTAATAGTCTACAGTATCTTAGTATAACATGTACATTATACTGTACTGTGTCTTAATATAAAGCATATACAGTATATTGGTAAAAATATACAGTGTTTTAATATAAATAGTATACTTTTTTGTCCACATTCAGAGACAGGTTGTTGATTGGTGCAGAGCCAACAACCCCTGACTCTGAATGTGGTCAAAAAAAGAAGAGATGGTTGTTGACTTCAGGAGAGCACAGAACGACCACTCTCCACTGAACATCGATGGCTCCTCTGTGGAGATCGCCAAGAGCACCAAATTCCTTTATGTTCACCTGATGTAGAACCTCACCTGGACCCTCAATACCAGCTCCATAACTAAGAAAGCCCAGCAGCATCTCTATTTTCTGCGAAGGCTGAAAAAAGCCCATCTCCCACCTCCCATCCTCACCACGTTCTACAGAGGAACCATTGAGAGCATCCTGAGCAGCTGCATCACTGCCTGGTTTGGAAATTGCACTGTATCAGATCGCAAGACCCTGCAGCAGATAGTGAGGACACCTGAGAAGATCACTGGGGTCTCTCTTCCCTCCATCATAGACATTTACACCACACACTCATAGACATTTACACCACACGCAAAGCCAACAGCATTGTGGAGGACCCCACACACCCCTCACACACACTCTTCACCCTCCTGCCATCTGGAAAAAGGTACCGAAGCATTCGGGCCCTCACGGCCAGACTGTGTAGCAGTTTCTTCCCCCAAGCCATCAGACTCCTCAATATTCGGAGACTGGACTGAAACACACGTGTGCACGCACACACACACAACACACACACATACACACACACACACACACACACTCTGAACTGAACACCATCCCACGCCCCTTGAAATTTTTGCACATTTCTAAACTTACTACCTGTACTTTTGCCACTGTACTTTTGCCACTTTTGCCACAAGAAATAAAACATTATGTTTTATTTCTTGTCTCTATTATACACTTTATCTGGTTGCTACTGCAATAACTGCTATGTGCACATGTGGTAGAAGCTAATCTGCTGAATACTATGTCAAAGTATATTATCTTTATAGTCAGAGGATTTTAATTTTTTTTGCACTACCTGTTATATCAGACACTTCCACACTGAAACTGTGCACTGCTCCGTGTTACACTGTCACTTACTGTGCCTATTGTCCCGTTTTAGTAGTACTGTACTGTCCTGTGTTTTTAGCACACGTCTTCACATGCACTTTATGTAGAAATGTGTAGATCGTATTTAGTTCTGTGTCGTATCATGGGATTAGTGTGTTGTTTTATGTTGCACCATGGTCCTGGAGGAACGATGTTTCGTTTCACTCTGTACTGTTCCAGCTGCATAGGGTTGAAATGGCAATAAAACCACTTGAACTTGAACTAGACTTGACACAGTATCTTAATGTAAAGATTATTCTGTATCCTAGCATAAGTATACAGAAACAGACGCAATTATTATGCACATGCAGTCTACATACTCAACACAGCACTCCTGATCCTTTGCATTCTTTATACCTCCTTCATATGTTTAGATGCAAACCTCTGAATCAATCATTCCACCCACTCCCATGTGAACACACACACACACACACACACACACACACACACACACACACACACACACACACACACACACACACACACACACACACACACACACACACACACACACACACACACACACACACACACACACATATATGCATATACACAGGAATTCTCGCAGTTTGCTACAGTGTCACAAAGAGCACAGCTAATTAAAGAGGAGGAATGAAAACACAACCACCACATGTTGTGCAAACACAAAGCCGGTTCTCTTCACATCAGCTCTTAAGCAAGATACCTGAGTGCAGACTCTGAGTGAGCTCACTGTGCATTGTAGATTTTACTGTACATGGTGAAAAAGTGTGCAACATACTAGTCAAGTAGCATTTCTCGTCATTAATTTGCAAAAACGCCACCAGATCTTATAAGAAAGACTCCCTTGTTGTCATTGTCACTTTCTGTCATTATAGTGGACCAGATAGCAAGATTTCCAAGCATAGATGCAGCATTTGGTTTGCCTATAAATATACATGATTGGTTGATGTGTGCTATACAGACAGGGGAAGATTAGAGTTTGTAAACGCAGATATTCTATGACAAATTTAGAACAGTTCCTCAAAAGGTTGCTTGTTGCCCCTGGCTGAATTTCCTTCTCATTTTTGGGAAGTAAGGGGGTGTTGTCAGTGTTACATCTGCTGCCACATTTACACCTTCAATTTGGGAGCTTGTTGACAAAAGTGACTCTGACTCCCTGCTTGTCTTGATATATGCAGTACACGCGACAGTCACACAGGACAGAAAGTCTTGTGTCTGTGTCGAATGTGAACACGAGTTACACTACATATTACATGAAAGTGCATCCGAATCGCTTCATCAGGCAAACAAATGCATCGCATTGTCAGAGTAATGATGTCTCTGCACGTCTTCCCCACCCGTTTCATTAATAAGACATATGCAGAGAGGAAGAAGGGATGTTGTCGACCATGCTGCAGCGAGCTGGAGATCGCATGCGCTGTGCTAACAATGTAGTCAACAGCCACAGGCACTTTGAAGTGTCTTGCAGTGGTGTGTGGTAGTAAACTTCTGTCACTTGCAAGTGCCACATGTGCAAGAAACTCGAATGAAAAGAGGGGAAAATAATATAATGATAGTATTAATAATAGAAAACATAATTCAACTCAGTCTTATGTTTTGGGAGCGTGTGGGGGTAAAATGGCAGAGATTTATTGTTGTTTATGGTGTTCATTAGATATAATGTAATGTGCTGCTGTTGTTCTTTCCTGCTTGTTTGGACTAGATGGCTGGTGTGTAAACATTCTGTTTACCGACTTGTCATGTAAATGTCTCATAGGCTTACCACACCTGTCAGGATTACTGCTGAGGTCATCACACAAGCCCTCCTGTTCTGATACCATAGCAATAGCTTTAAACTGGATATGAGAAAGAAACCTGTTATTCACCACATGGGAATTCATGCCATTGTGCAAGTGTACAATGGGGATTACTCACAACATCCTTGCCAGAGAAAATCTGCTGTGGACTGGAAAATTTCCAAAACTGTGGTAACTTATATTCTGAAGATGATAAAAAAAAAAAATAATAATAAAAAATCAGGTCTCTGTAGTAGAGTTCCATCAGTGTTCAACTGTGCAAACATCCTCTACTGAATTGAATTCATAATGCCCCTGATCGCTGAGTACATATTTGGAGAGGGAAACAGCCTTTAGTGTGTGATAGCACATGCAGGAGGAGCTGCAGACAGATGGTGTGCGAATGGGGGTCAGAAGCCTATGTGGAAAAGATTACCTTGTCAAAGAGAGTGGGGAGCGTGCAGCGTCCTCTTGTCGCTGATATAAACATGGGGCGATATTTGAACATCTGGCCCATGTCCGGACCTACAACAATCCGAAACACCCTCGAGTGAGAGTTTGCAACACAGAGCGGGACAGACTGGCTGAGTTCAGGATGCTTGTTTGAGTGGGCTTTGGAAGGCACACTTGCTCCAGAAGACACAACAGAAGATCAGGAAAGATGGGATGGCGGCAAGAATTTGCAGTTCAGTGCTCCCATCTGCCATCATTGGCAGTCTGAATCAGTTTTAAAGCCACCAAAAAGTAAAAAAAAAAAGAAAAGTGAACTGAATATTGCAGCCAGCTAAAACATTAAAAGTGAAGTAGCTCTCCGGAGATGTTTGCTAATTTCATATCATTGAAAGACAAAAGTCAGAGGCATACATATAGCTTCAAGCTGACAAACATAATGAGTTATCTTTTACTGAACAATAAAACCTACCAGTTAGATGATACACATTTCAAATAAATTGCCAATGACAATGGATATAGTATTTTTAATGAGCTTCTCAATTGTTCCCTCAACAGGATGCACAATAGGATGCCCCTTCCTCTTTAGCATACTGTGTGCAGTTCGGCTTTAAATTGTAATCAGAGAGACAGAGTGTGGCAACTGGGATACGGCATACTACATGTGAAAAACAACCTCAGCACCACTGACAAGAGCTTCACTCGATTTGTGTATTCTGATGGGCCCTCAAAGTTGCAGGAGACAAGTTTCTCTTCTTAATGACTGCTTTGTTTCTCAGCTCTGCTGAAGAGCATCAAAGGGATGCGGAGCAGGGAGACACATCTTTGTCTCTTCATTTTTTCTCATACCCCTTTCGGGTCCTGTTTCCCATTGTGTGATATTTTGGTTAAAAGTTATAACGAAAAGATTTTGGCCCCAGTTGTGCTATGGAATCTGCTTTGACCATTCACCTCAGTCTCTAAGATCTAATGCTTCTGAATGGCACATCTGAGAGTATCTGTGATATTTGAAGTCTGATACGAATTTTACTTCTTTCCCTCACCTCTTCAAACACAAGTGGTGCAATCTTGCTTGGAATGGAGTTCTGTTCTATTAAAGCAGATCTGCATTAGCATTAGTACTAAAATTTCTGGACCCAGGTAGTTCTAATTAAAGCAATGAAGCAGTGGGACAGAAGGAGCTGTCCCCTGGATCTCTATTTTTAGATCAGAGTTTCTTTCTACAGTATATGAACAACATCTGGCTGTACCATGGCTGTGCCCACATGCTGTTGGAGAGAGTGGCTAGATTCCATGCCAACTCCCTTCATCATATCACGATGAAGAGGTCATCATCTGTGACTTCAGAACGGACAGTTTAACATCAAAATCAATGCTGACCATCACATCGCCGCAAGCAAATTACGCTCCAACTCCGAGTGAGCCCAGTGTTGCAACAGCACCAATCTGAGCACTCCTTTAAATAAAAGCACACCGATCCTTAAAACCCAGCACTGCATTATATAAAAACACAACAGAGAGGTGTTTTAGATATAATTCCTCACATGGTATGCATGCTGATTGTCTCATCTAATTTGTATTTGTTTAGTCAGGTATGCAAATGCACCTCTCATTTCCCTGGCACATCTCAGGGGTGTGCAGAGGTGGGGGAATTTGCCAGAAGTAAAAGCTAACGCTTTCTCGCTGCTGGAGACTGCTGAGTGAATGTGGGCCTAATACATTTTTAAAGACATAGAAAATATTTTGTATACAGTACAATCCCAGGACTGTCAGAGGGTCACTGTTTGACCATTAAGTAGGAATTTGAACCCTCATTTGATCAGCTATATGCTTGGATTCTATCCTGTATCAACTGTATTGTAAGCCACTTTGGATATAAGTGCAAAATGAATAAATATGATTATATAAGATAAAGGTGTTAAGATAAACATGTGATTTTGCCTTATAGTCGGAACTACTGGACACTATAAGGCAGTGGTAGCTCAGTGGGTATGATGATGGACTACCAATTGGAAGGTTGTAAGTTCAAACCCCAGCACTGCCACACTTAATGCTCAGATGTATAGATGCGATAAATATAAGTCCTTCTGGATAAGGGTGTTGGCCAAATGCTGTAAATGTAAACTATTGTCAGAGCCCTGATGTTATAGAAAATGAATCAACAGCTTCTGATCAATCATATTTGATAATTCAACAGCGCTGTGTTGAATATACTATAGTACCTATTTTATCTGTTTATGTACTGGCTATGTTTATTGGCATTAAATATGTAGAAAAAGATGATTCGTTTCTGAGAGAAATTGCCCAGCCCTACTCTAGTCTACACTTATAGTATTTATTATATATTGTATTTGGCAGACCCCCTTATCCAGAGTGTCTTACAGACACACTTATTCAGAGGAGGGTTAGTTGCTGTTGTTGACCTTGTGGGTAAGTGAAAACGTGATTGATAAGGCACAACGGTCAGGGCTGGAAGATGTATTTATGGAGGTTGGGGTTCAAACAGTCTTTGGCTGAATTGAAAGTGACCCGTCACGCGAAAGATGCAGGCACCATGTGGCACAATTGTGTCTGTCCTGCTGAAGTGTGATGAGGACGATGGCGGGGGGTGGGGTTGCTGACAGAATCCAGCTCATGGGCATCAACTTTCTCTGAGGTCAGTATCCTGAAGAATGAGCTCAGTGAAGACAGGAGAATTGCAGGTAAGGTAAATTAAACCAGACCAAGTGAGGAGAAAAAGGGGATGGATTTTAGTGGGTGGGGGTAATACCCAAGCAAAAGCTGAGGGTAACAAATCTATCTGGGTGTTTTATGACACTCACACATCACCCTGCTTATATTATTTGCTCTTGAGCTACATTCGATATCTATTTTACTGGATTCGCTCCCATTTTCTCTTCACCTGGCCACATGAGTTACAACCCTGGCCTTGATTACAGCTCCCGCGATGGTGTAAACAGATGCAGTGGTCAGTGCCGGGGATCCACACACTCTGAAGGGGAGTGTTTCCAGGGTGAACAAAACCTACCCCTCATGACGTGTTCGTAAATCTACGTTTTATGAGCTGAACTTGATGAAACCATTTCCCTTGACACCTTGTTTTTGCTGCATCCGATGTTGGTTTATTTCTCCTCAGCTGAGTGGTTTTATGGGGTGGTTTGGGCACTTGCTGACAGAATGGCTGGTGAGGAGTGAAGGTTTTCTTATAGTGTGGTGCTGCTGGCGTGGATGACCAACCGCCCTCTTTTTGATCTCTCTTTGGAAGCTGTTAGTTCTCTCTCACTCCTCTTGGCTTTTAGGCTCATCCTTCCCTGGTGATATGTAGGGGGATGGGAAGTCAAACATAGAAAGCAGTGGTGCCAACATGTACGGTTTAGCTTAGCATTTATGTTTTTTGATTCTTTACTACAGTGATATGGGAGACACATGAAAACTCTGGTTTATTAGTGAAAGCAGGGGTCAGACCAAATAAAAATTCACCTGACAGAAATGCCAATTCACTGAAGGGGAATGTAGTGGGACATATAAAACAGTCTTATGAGTCAATAGAAAACGACTGGACGAGCCAATAATTAAGTAGCGGTTACATTGTGCTTTTATCTTGCTATTTTCTTACTATCTCTTGGTGCACTTGGTGAGAAAAAAATAGCAAGTGAGTATTTTCATTTGATTTTTTAACATAAAGGTTGTTCAATAATAAGATCAGGGTGTCCTGTGTGTCACCATTTTTATAACCCTGTTTATGTTTTCATTTCATGTCAGTAATGAAAATGTAAAGACCACTTTTGCCACAGTCTATATACTGATGCTCAGAGCTACAAATAAGTCAGTTATTTAACAATAAATATCTTTCACTACCATAGTAGACAGTGTATTATTATGTGCAACAAAATGTGGACATGTAGACTACAGAACAAACATGCACTTTTGTTTATTTTGTAACAATTATATGAAGTAGGCGTAGACACTCAGCATGGTGTTTATAAATTGCAGTTAAATATGCGTTCAACTAATAATTTTGTATAATTTATGCTGTTAAAATAAAACAATCCAGATTTTGGTAGTAAAAAAAAAGTCTGTATTTTCTGTCTCCATGTGACAATTTTCTTGTGAGCAGTCTTGGCATATCTCAAGAAAGAAAGAGCCATTTGAAATGATTTTGTGATTCCAAGATGATGAAATGAAGTTTGGGTTTTGACAAAGACAGATATGAGGAGGTGGAAAGGAGAATGAGCAAGTATGAGAGTAGGGAGAAGGAGCAGTAGCAGCTTCGACTTGGCCACCTACTGTAAACATGCCTCTCAATGGGAGGCAATGCAAAAAGGGACAAGATTCTAAATAGACAAAAATAACCAGGAAACATGTCCAAAGAATGAGGAGAGGTAATCAGAGAGGGCAGCTCTCCCTGACATTGACCCAGAGATGTAAAATAATGATTTGTGTAATTTCATGCTGCTAGTTATCTGGACTACGGCTCTGTGTGTGTGTGTGTGTGTGTGTGTGTGTGTGTGTGTGTGTGTGTGTGTGTGTGTGTGTGTGTGTGTGTGTGTGTGTGTGTGTGTGTGTGTGTGTGTGTGTGTGTGTGTGTGTGTGTGTAAGTAAGAAGGGAGGTACTGCCTAAAGCTCAGACCCCAATGTCATCTGATCCAACCTCTATTCACTCTATTCATCACTCCCCCTCTCTATATATCAGTATAACAGGAATTAATTGGACAGCCTGAACATGTAGGATCCACTCAGCTGGTCACAAGTTTCTCAACCTGATGATTGGATTAAAAAAAGGATCAGAGGTCTAAACAGATTTATGGAGATCAAAAATACATTATTTTTGTATGTACTCATATCCAATACGACTACAGTTCAATTATTCAATACATACAGTATAGTGCACATGAAGTCTTATGGTGGACAAGTACCAAATCTAACATATCATTAAAATGTGAAAGTCAAGGACTGCGGGTTTGATAGTCCCAGAGAGGGTACACTTCAACTGATATCCATATATCCACATCCAGTCAACCTTTTTACTGTCAAAAGAGGGCCATCTAATCTATAAATTATGGTCAATCAAACTGATGTGCCATGAGATTAGGTTACTATAAACATATGTGTAGTGTTTTTGCTCCAGTACCATAACAGATTGCTTGCCATGCTGTGCAATATGCCATGTGGATATCTGATACTCAGTTATCTGGTAATTTATGAGACTTCTATAGGCCAATATTTACGAGCTTTTCTATTGGACACTATTTAGAGACTGGTTGTGGTGGTAATTTATAAAAGTCTAATCACTGAAAATTTAACTATTAGGTTATATTTCTGCGAGTCATTAGTCACAGTGGATCTGAGTTTGTTGACAGCTGTGGATCAATAACACTGGATGTTCTGCGATCATTTTTCACATTTGATCTTCACATTTCTTCACATTTGATAGATACTTTATGTTCTACATTTCCTAAAATATTCTAAAGACTTAAGAGGGAAAAAGTGTTGATAGAAAACAAAAATTGTTATTTCGTTCTTCCATGTTACCATGTTTGTAGAATAATATGTACAGTATGTGTGCTTTGTTAGCACCATGGTTACCCTACAATAAAAGGAAAACAAATTTAAGCTGAGATATTTCCTGAGGTTAAGATTAACGCTGAATTGAAATGTAGGCGTACGCATAGCAGCATTGGTGACAGTATCACATAATAGAAAATCCTGCACAGATAATACAAGCGTATGTTATGGGTGTGTGAAGAGTAGAAGAGTGACTGTTGCATATACAATTACGTATTATTGAACAGTATAGCATTAGGGTTTCATTTTCAACACATTTGAAAGAAAGAACTTGGCTATTCTGCAAATTTAATCTCAAAAGATGTCAGAAACTTGGTGATAAGTTAAGTATGAATTGTGAACTTGAGGTCAGGTTACACTAGCAGATAGAGAAAGAAAAAAGAAAATGTAAGAGTGAATTTATCCCA
The DNA here is from genome assembly GCF_001660625.3 of Ictalurus punctatus. Lineage (NCBI taxonomy): Eukaryota > Metazoa > Chordata > Actinopteri > Siluriformes > Ictaluridae > Ictalurus > Ictalurus punctatus. Next base: position 18,880,631 of record NC_030421.2, read on the forward strand.
CATCCTCTCTGTCACAGCCCAGTTCACTTCATTTCATGCTGTGTCTCCTTAAATATTCTCTACCTCTTTGCCCCTCTGAGATAGACAGAGGTTGGCTTGGCTCTTATTGATTATATTCGACTCTTATATTTGACTAAACTGGAAAAAAGATCTTAAATTCACTGATGCACTATTACAGAATTTCTCAGTTTGAATATGTTTCCATCTTATTGAATATCCATCCATCCATCCATCCATTTTCTGTACTGCTTATCCTAGACAGGGTCGTGAGGAGCCTGGAGCCTATCCCAGTGGACTCGAGGCACAAAGCGCTGGACAACCTGGATAGGGTGCCAACCCATCGCAGGTCTTCCTGAACAACATTACAAAATTATTTGGTGCTGCTTTGTGTTAAATATATGTATATTATACAGTAGATCACCCCAGATATACAGCATTTTTGAAAATGCAGTCATTATTAAAATAATTATGTAAGTATACCATATTGGAGTGCAGAATCAGTTCCATATTGATACACAACTCAGAAACATATTGTGCTATCCCACCTCTTGCTGCTGCTTTCTCTGTTGTCTCATATTGCAGACCAAATGGCAAGGTTTCAACAAGGTGATTTACTGTTTGTGTAAGTGGCAATTCCACCGAGGCTGACGCTCTGTTTCTCCTAATTGGGGCTCTCATTACCAACAAGTAACCTTCAGTTTCTAATGAACCAGAACTTTTTGATTCGTCTAACGAAGGAGCACAGTATCAGAAAGGTGAGCGTGATGGTCTGGTTTGGAATTAGATGGACTTGAGCAGTGAAGACTGGCTTTATCTGAAGAATAAAATACCTCAATTTTTAAGTCCAGTATCAATAATCCCTGTATTCATATTACCCTACCCTTTAAATCTAATATGCCTTAGAGAGTTATAGCCTTTTGATCCCAGCACATGTAGGAATCAGTGAAAAGTTTGAAGTATAACAAAGAAGAGTTTTGAGCTCTAGGACTACCCTTGAAAAAACTTGTAACTCAATGTCTATTCTATAGCAACCCTGAGGGTTTTATATATAAATACCAGATTATACTAGCAGGCCCTACTGCGCTTGACAACTGTAATGACATTTGCTTATCCGGCCATATCAGATCGACTCTGGTCACTAATATTTATTGCATGCGCTAGGTTCCTGTGTGTTTCCAGGCTTTTAAAATGGCTCTTGACCTTTTCCAGACAGTGACCAGCAAATGGGGTCTCTATTCATTGCCATTTTTATTGCAATGGCCATTTTCCAGTCCTTTTATGAGCAGTTGACATTTGCTCATACCCTCCATAGGTCTGCCTGGGTGACAAGGTGAGCCCATGTAAAATTTAGAGCTGTGGTTTCATGTGTAAAATGCTAGCTTTAGGGGTTTTACTTTCAATTTTTTTTTTAAATCCACTTCAAATATGTTCCTCTTACAACAAACAAATCTGATTGTCCCCAGTGTTAGTTATATATTTGTATTAACCCTTATATCCCTTACTAACCCTTATTTATACAGAGTAAATCTACTGGTATATTGGACTAAGAATATCTCAGAATTTATTAAAAATAAATCATATATACCTACACATCAACATCAGTAAAAGAAGCAAGATTCAATCTGAGCATAACAAAGACTACATAAAGACAAACTAAAACAAGCAATGCTTCCAATATTAACTCACTCCAACATCACTACATCACTTTATTCTACTGCACATACAATGGGGGAATTAAGTATTGGACTTGTCAACATTTTTTTCAGTAAATATATTTCCAGTGAGGCTATTCACATGAAATTTTCAAAACATATTGATGGAATTGGATACAGACATATTTCAAAACTTCTGAATCCTCCAGTAAGCACCATCGGGGCCATTATCTGCAAGTGGAAGCAACATCACTCCATTATCAACCGGCCACACACAGGAGCTCCTCGCAAGATTTATGACCACTGAGTCAGAAGAATAGTCAGAAGAGTAGCCCAAGAACCAATGACCACTCAGAAAGAGCTCCAGAAACACTTGGAGGCAGCAGGTGCTATCGTCACATAGAAAACAATAGGCAATGCACTCCACTACTCACGCTTACCCCGCAAGACTCCATTACTAAAGAAATGGCATGTCGAAGCGCATTTAATGTTTGCTACAACTCATTTGGACAAGCCTATGAAATACTGGGAGAGTGAAGTCTGGTCAGACGAGAGCCAAATTGAACTTTTTGGCTGTTATACTACATACCATGTTTGGAGAAGAAATGGCACTGCACATCACCCTAAAAACACTATACCAACAGTGAAGTTTGGAGGTGGAAGCATCATGGTGTGGGGCTGTTTTTCATCACATGGTACTGGCAGACTTCATATAATTGAAGGAACGATGAATGGAGCCCTTTACCAGGAGATTCTTGAGAAGAATCTGCTGCCATCCTCCAGGATGATGAAGATGAGAAGTGGGTGGACCTTCCAGCAGGACTACGATCCAAAGCATACAGCAAAGGAAATTCTCAGTTGGCTTCAGAGGAAAAAAAATCAAGGCATTAGAATGGCCCAGTGAATCACCTGACTTGAATCCAATTGAACAAGATTTAAAGACGATATGTTTAGAAGAATGGGCCAACATCACACCTGAATACTACGGCCAATTAATTTCTTCATACAGGAAGTGTCTTGAAGCTGTCATTACAAACAAAAGCTTCTTCACTAAGTATTAAATAAATTTCAGTTAGCATGTTCAATACCTTTTTCCTGTGCCATTCCATATTATTACAAATAACTTCATTTATGAACTTTAATGTTGTGAATTCTTTATATTTCCAGATTTCTTGAGTTAATACTGATGTCTGGTGAAAATTTCATGTGAATAGCCTCATTGGAAATATAATTACTGAAGAAAATGTTGATGCGTTCAATAATTATTTCCCCCATGTATAGAGATTATTTATATAGAGCTAGGTGACAAATTAAAGGAAAAGCTAGTGGCTTGGCTCTGCTGATGGTTTGTGCCCATTTAAACGTACAATACAAATCAGTGCATGCTTCTTCTGACTGATCAACTTCATCCTATAATGAAACATTGCTTACCTGATGGGAGTGGTCTCTTCCAGGACGACCCCACCCCCCCATTCACATTACACAAATAGATCACTATATGGTTTGATGAGGATAAAAATGATGTAAATCATATGCTATGAACTTTACAGTCATCGGATCTCAGCACAATTGATCATTTATAGGAGACTTTGGATTGATGTGTTAGACATGACAGTGCTCTCCAACATCATCATCAAATCACCAATTGAGTGAATAGCCTTTGGAAGAATGGTGTTGGGTACAATTCCAGAGACTTGTAGAATCAGATGTCAAGGTGCATTGATGCTGTTCTGGTGGCTTATGGTGGCCCAACACCTTACTATGCCTGTATGTAGTACACTCAGGTCCTTAAGTATTTGGACAATTTTTGGATTTTCGCCTCTGTGCACCACCACAGTGGATTTGAAAGAAGCAATCAATATATGATTGAAGTGTACACTTTTGGCTTTAGTTCAAGGGTTTTAACAAAATTATTGCATTAACTGTTTAGAAATTATTTAGGAACAATTTTTTGCAGAGTCCCTCCATTTCACAGGCTCAAAAGTAATTGGACAAACCAACAATCATAAATATTAGGATTCTTTTTAATACTTAGAAGCAAATACTTTACAGTCAATGGCTGCTTGAAATCTGGAACCCATGGACATCATTAAATGCCGAGTTGCCTCCCTTGGGATGCTTTGCCAGGCCTTCAGTTGCTGCTTGTTTGTTGGTCTTTCTTCCTTCAGTTTTGTCTTAAGTAAGTGAAAAGCCTGCTCAATTGGGTTGAGGTTTTTGGGCACTTAAGAAAATTTTTATTTCTTTGCCTTGAGAAGCAAGAATCAGGATACTTCTATCAGCGGTCACATCATCAAAAAACACCAATGACCCAGTTCCACTGGCAGCCATATATGCCCATGCCATAACACTTCCTCCACATGTTTGACAGATTATGTAGTATGCTTTGCATCATGAGCCATTCCTTTCCTTCTCCATGCTCTTCATTCTGGTCCAAAGTAATCTTACATCAGAACTGGTCAGACGTTTTTTTTTTTAGAGAGTTTCTAGAGTCTTTCTGTTCTTGAGTGTTACCAGTAGTTTGCATCTTGAGGTAAACTATTTACATTCATGAAGATGTTTGATTTTAGACTTTGATAATTAAACACATAACTCCTCTAGAGTGTTCTTGATTGGCTAGATGTTGTAAAGGAGTTTTTCTTGAACAAGGATCATCCACTTTAGTTGTCTTCCGGGGTCCTCCAGGCCTTTTGGTGTTGCTGAGCTCACCAATGCATTCCTTCTTTTTAAAAATTTTACAAATTGTTCATTTGGCCACTCCTAAAGTTTCTGCTATCTCTCTTATTTATCTGTTTTGTTTTTTCAGCCTAATGACGGCCTCCTTCACTTGCATCGACACCTCTTTGGACTGCATATTGAGATTTCCTATGAACAGCTACCGAATGCAAATTCAACGCTTGGAATCACCTCCAGACTTTTTATCTCCTTAATTTGTCATGAAATAATGAGGAAACAAGCCACACCTGGCCATGAAACTGCTTATCAGTCAATTGTCCAAGTACTTTTGAGCCTGTGAAAATGGAGAGACTCTGCAATAAATGGCTGTAAATTCCTAATAAAAAATTTAATAAAATATTTTTGTCAAACCCCTTGAATTAAAACTGAAAGTCTACAGTTCAATCACATCTTGATTGCTTCATTTTAAATCCATTGTGGTGGTGTACCGAGGCAAAAACTGGGTACCTGTCCAAATACTTATGGACCTGACTGTATTTTATTGCTTTCCTTGTTAATTCAGTTACTAAAAGATCTAAGGGCAACTTGCTACCTCATTTGTCAGTATATGAGATTTAAAACTGTACAATGTAAATATCTTTCCTGCTTCAAAGCATGTTTATTTAATTGAATGATTTTTGCATTTAGAGTTAGGAATATTGTAACCTGCCACTCTTTTCCATTTCTTTTCATTTTATAGAAAATAATATGTCAAATCTACAGCACTTATCTATTTAAAAATTACCTTTGCAGTTGGTGGTCATCACAGAAACATTCTAATCAAGATGTCAGACATACTAGAAAATGATTTTCTATTCAAAATAAAACTCTGAACATCAGAAGACAAGATAGGGTTTGCCAACACTGTACAATACTGTTCCTGCTTGCTCTTACTATAAATGAGATTTACAGTTAGAGGTGTTTTTAAAGGCTCAGTATACCCTCATGAACGACCCCCCCTCACACACCATCATTTCCACACCCCATGTGTTTTACGACCTGGGGGACCTTGTTAGGCTGGCAGACTGGTGGCGCCACACTGGGTCCGGCTCGCTGTGCCTGTTCCTGATGCAGCCCCTGTTTTGTCTCCCTCAGGACAGGGCTGAGGACATGTGAGGTTGCCAGAGTGTTGGAGCCAAGAGAGAGCCATGATTTCTCCTTGAATACTTTACGCTCATTGCCGCTGACATCACCCATCTGCTGGCAGTAGTCTTTAGTCTGGCAGGCGACTCATTGGTACCATCTTAAAAATGTCACGCTTGGAAAGGGCTCGGCACTGAGCTGTTGAAATTTGTTCACTGATCTTCATGGAGCCCAATTTACTGCTGATGGTGTGTCTCCTGTGCCAGTGGATTTTTTAGATGATCTGAAGCTTTTTTTTTCTGCTCGACTGAGGGAAATGGCACTACCCATGGCAGTACTGAAGTTTATTTAACGCTTGGAGGAGTAGGATTGAGCTCCTGTCACGACTAGCTAATTAGGAACCTTGTTAATATAAACATTTGGAAATAGAGTTAAGATCAAGAAAAATCAAGATCATTCGTACTAATTTATGAACAGTGTACATAAACCTTTCTCAGAAAGCTGGTGCATCACTGAAACCATCAGATGTCAATCCTCAGGTGTGATCGTGTGAGTGAGTGATAATGAGTCCTGGTGCAAGATGCCTAGAATCAGAGGGCACTTGAAAAGGTGTGCTACTCAACCACAGTTGTGTGCCATGATCAGCATTCTGCCTCAGGAAAAAAAAAAGAAGACCAGTTTAAGTGTGGTGGTGAAGCAGGGTGTGTGGTTGCAGAGATGTGACTCATGGGCTAATATTAGGGCAGGCTTTACTGTGGACCCCTGGTTGTGCTGGCAGCTTGTTTGCTGTCCCTCCCACTGGGTTCTCCTCAGCATGGCTTCTCTCGTCCTTTTCGCACATCCACTACAGTTTTGGACGAGGAGGCAAGTGAGAGCACCCGAACCTCACATTCAGACCCAAAAGCCTTTTGCAGTTCTGCTAAAGCAGAGCCTGCTAATTGATGAGAACAGGCCATCAAACAGTCTCTTGCTAATTGCCTGTGAACACTTGGAGCTTGGTTTGATCACAGAGAATGCTAACAGCACTGAACCATGCAAAAGAGTTGTGTTATCTTTTAAGGAGCCCTGGTGAATAACAGGAGATCGGCAGCTTTGGGGTTTTGGTTGTTGTGCTACTTAGAATAAGACAGGAGTAGACGAGAGGAAAGAGTGTGGGTGTGTGTGAGTGTGTGAGTGTTTGTGGATCATAGTGATTCTAGTTTCTACAGCCCTGTGGGTGTTAAAGCAAACTTTCACTCAGTAGGCAATCAATACAGAGAACACTCAGGTGTGGTGGTTTACAACCAAAATAATGACTTTAATCAGGCTTACACTCAGCTATAAGGAATAGGAACAAACATTACTGTTTGAGTCTGGCTGGACCACCACTGTCGCAGCTAAGAAATCTCAAACACCATCGACAATAATCACCCGGCTGTAATGTACACTGTATGGTGACCTCAAATTGTATCATAAATGTGATATTGATTAAAGAAGAACGTATGGATCAATTCCTACACTGATGTGGCTATTATCTAATTTCTACCATACCTCTATGCTGAAACTATAGATTTATGAGTATACATTATATCACACTTTTCTTTTACATTTTCTTTACTAAAAAAAGTTGCACTCTTCCTTTTCATATATATATATATATATATATATATATATATATATATATATATATATATATATATATATACACATATATATATATATATATATATATATATATATATATATATATATATATATATATATATATATATATATAAATTCCTCCTCACGTCGGTTGATGAAAATGTTAATTTTGCAGGCTCACCACGATGCAATAAATACTGAATGCTGGAGTAAAATCGTAATTGAATTATACCCATCAGTCTTAATGCATATTTTAGTATTAATATTTAATAAAGATGCCTTTAAACGTTATATTCTCTCCATCAAGGGTTGACCATGATCCTTGCGAACTTGTCAGTATTCCTGGTGCAAAGTAATAACATTATGAATGAATTTCAGTTTAGATTGACAAAAAAATATTTAGGAGCCCATGAATCAAGCTTTATGATTCAAAACCTTATTCCTGGTATTATAATACCAGTAACTGTTAGGTACTTCCATTAAATCTCTAATTCAATTACTGCATAATAAATGTCACCTCCTCATTTCTCTGAAAGTGCTCATAAGGAGTGATTATACAGATCTCTGAATCAGCTCTAACCAGCCCCTTTCTTGTTCCAGGATATTTAATATTTTTGCTTGACCTTTTCCCAGTGACCAGGACTATTTCCTCCCCTCTATTAACAGTTGACATTTTGTGCCATTCTTCCTTGTATCTGCCTCATTCAGAAGGGTTAAACACACATGGCTGACCAAAATCACGCCATTAAAAGCAATTGTCCTCCGTCCAGCCTGGGGAGCAAACATAGAGGTCGCTTCGTCCTCTGCATCTGATTTGGGACGTTTTCTTCATGACCGTTCTCAGTGACTGGCTCTTGGCTACAATGTTGCTCTAATTCAGGCTTTTGGCAGTCATTGGAGCGGCATTATCAGCAGCAGTACCTCTCTCTCCCCCGCACAAACACACACACACACACTCACACACTCACACACTCTCACACACACACACACACACACCCCTTGGATACATGTCTCCCAGGCAACTGGCTGGGGCCGCTAGGCAACAAGCAGCTCTGCTCAGCAGCGCCAGGTCTCAGAGGGCTCGCTCTTTCTGCTGCTGCTGCTGCAAGCATGTACCATTTCACTTTTCACTCACCATTACGACCTCTGCAGGTTTTACTTATCACCACAATCTCTGCCTGACCTGAATATTACACGTGTTCAGCCTGTCTCTCTCGTTCTTTTGCACAGGATCTCACTTTCACTATCTGTTGGACTTTTGTTTTTATTCTGTGCTTTCTTTCCAAATGTCTCTTTATTATACCATCTTACGTTGAGGTGTGATAAAATGTCAAGTGCCTCGTTTTGATGGACATTTGTGCATTCAACATATACTGGTTCAGTCTGTTGAGAATAAAACCAGAGTCTGTGAATGTCTTTGGATCCTTTCTTGCTCCATCTGAGCCTCCATGTATTTTCCTCTTACTTCTACTCTGGCTATAATCTACATGGTGTCCCAAAAGTCTCCATACATAGGGGACTATGTTTGCCAGCATCACATTGTTTGTACCTTCATCAGTGGATGTTGGTGGACATGCACTTCTCGGTTGTTGTTAATAAGCAACAGTGTCGTGTGTGATGTGCTTGCCATGTTTCCTGTTGAAGTCCATCACAAACTTGTGATAGTGTCCCGATCCGGCCATGAGAATAATTTCAATACGTTCTTCTTTTGTCAAAGGCAGTCATTAAACTTCTAATGAATTTAGTTGGTTCTATTTTTCAAAATATACTGTAAACATACTAGTAGCCTAAATTAAACCAACGTGATCCTGTCCAGGTTACTAAGGATGTACTAAGGCAGTTACTAAGGATGGTGTAAATGTATAATGCAGCACCACACATTCATTGCACATAGTCTTTGTTTGTCCCACAAGCTTCACATCTGACCATATGACAGTCCCACATCCCCCCAATTAACATAGCCCCTCATTGGTATCTGTAGTTGCATCTGCCCAGAACACATTATTTGTTCAATCTGAATATTGTTTTCATATTCAGTTACATCAATGTTATTTATTTAGGAATAACAGCTGATGGCTATTCATTCATTCATTCATTCATTCAGTCTTCAGTAACCTCTTTATCCAGGTTAGATTCCAGGAACACTGGGTGTGAGACAGAAATACTGGCTTGATAGGACGCCAGTCCATCACAGTACACCATGCACACACATTCACACACACATTCACTAGATAGCTATTATTTCTGTTAAATCTTAAGATTATGTAACAGCATCAACCAACCATACACCAACATCCTATGAATTATTATACGAATTGACAAAGTGTGTAATGGAGAGCATCCCACACAGCTAATTATGCATAATTTACTCTTTTAATAATAATTTAATCCAGCATGGATTACATGTGTCTATATATGATGGCTCTATCCTGACTTGGGGCCTTGTTTCATTCCCTCACAGACCATGCAACACTAAATTACTGGCTGTGGCAGTCTTGCCAAGAGAAGGCATCAGCCTGCAAATAAAAGATAATGGCGGCCAAATAAACAGTGAAGGTGCTGTGCTAGGTCCAAATGCACTGGGCCTGGTCCCTGCATGCACAGAAATGTGCTTTTAAATGGGCAATATCTGCCAGGGCCATAGGGCTATTTGGCAGCTCTGCCACTCGATTCACAGCTCACTTTGCAGACAATTAGCATGGGGGAAAAAGACCAGTGAAACCTTGGCAGATAATATGGCATAATTGTATGTTTGTTCACTTCAAACATGCAGTAGCATGCTTAGGATTGAATGTAGGGAGAGAATTAGATAACAATGAATTTGGTTTGAAAGGAAACTCTACAAAAGTGCGATTTTACAGCTTGATGAGTAGCCTGATGGTGTTTGCCCAGTGTCGTTTTGTTCCTACTCTATCTGCCTGGGAGTGGAGAACAGCTTTCTGGGAAACTGTAAATGGGCCCATCAATAGGCAAATACATATGCACTCAATTACATGTTTGTTAAGCAATGAAATATGAGGGTAATGAGGCACAGCCATTTGCTGCACAGTCATTTACCCCGGTGAGTTATTACCATGTTAATGACACTCTCCGAATACCTTAATTAATGCCGGCCAGGCTGCTATAAAGCGGATGTAGGTGTGATGGGCACACAAAAGCCCACGCAAACAATCACAGGCAAAGGATAGTTCAGCAGTGACATATAGCGAAATAAAGACTTTCTGACAGATATTTATTCTGAGGCTGATGTGTACCTTTATGTATCCTGATAACACACAATATGACGCATAGCATATCCACTTGCACTCTCTTGTGTGATAGTGTATTTTATGTACAGAGACCTAACTAAATAGTTACTCAGTATTTCATTTATCCTTACATCAAATGAGAGATTCTAAATGGCATGTGCTTGCTGGTACGCATTTATGACAATTACGCACATGAATGTTATGTCTGCTTAATTAAATTGTGGTTCACACTTAAAATCTGTCATCTCAGGCATGTCGTCATGTTACGACATGAAGAAAATACATGCAACGTTTATAAACTGACTGATACACATACACACACACACTCACGCTCACAAGGCCACATTCATAAATCATTCATCTCTGATGATTTGGTGTGTTTTTCCCTTTAATGGGAATGAAGCGGTAACATGTCACATAAATCTTTCAGACATCCCCGATTTGTGAGCCCCATGTGTTCTGAGTAAATTCTGTTCTTTTTATGTCCTCTTAGTAAGGCTAAAGATTATAAACTACACTCTTTGTTTCAATGTCCAGCCTCTTAAATTTCATTCACACTCACTCTTTCTTTTCTATGCTGAGCAGTTATCTGGATTCTCTTGCCACGTATGTCTGACTCTGGTCTTTCCTCTGTCTATATCAATTTCCCTCGTTTTGTTGACCTATTCTGCCTCTTTACTCGTTTTCCACCTAGCTCATTGCTCCCCTGCGGTATCATTATTCTGCCCCTTTTTTTCCATTCTCATCTCACTCTGTATCTCTCTCTTTCTCTCTTCCTCTGTATGTGCGTGTTGTATGACCCAGGGGAGAGTTCAGCACCTCTCTGTCTGTGTGTGTGTCATTTAGTCTCTGGAGTTCCCCCTCTGCTGATCTCCTGCAGAGTTGCCACTTGTGCGACAGTGTGATATCTCCTCTGGTATTGCCAATTATTCTCTCCATCAGAGTGACCTAATTTTTACCAGCCTCTACTGTGTCTATGGCTGCATAGTGCAACTTAAGTTTTTGGTAGCTAGTGTGACGAGGTGCTCTAGCCTGACAGGAGGGTATTTTATGGGCACTTATTTTATGAACACTTTGTTGGATTGCTTCAGCCTGTGAATGTATTAACTTAAATCCTCATCCTCTACAGCCCCACCTCTTGCCCAGCAGAGCAAAGTAACCTGAAGACTGGAGTTTAAGATTTTGGAAATGCAGTACCTATTGCAACAATAGAAGTCTAATGTGACTCTTTATCATTTTTAGCCTGCCTATGCTGGGGTGATTCTGTCTTCTGGGCTGTACTGGCTGTGATTTGTACCTTTCCTGAGGGACAGGGGCAACTGCAGGGGCCACCGCAGTGACAGCAGAGACTCATCGGCTCCAGACTCGGTTACGCTGCTGTGTATTCAAATGATGAAGATATTTCAAAGCAAAATGCATCATTTAAAGAAGGAATAAATGGAGGTTTGAGTTCCTAAACACTGCCTTTTCTTCTCTGTTTTGTCTGCAACTGGTCCATCTACATCACAGATCGTATTCATCGCCATCATTGCTGTTCTTATATGCTGCCTGTTTGATGTGCTTGGGTCACAGTGTCTTAAAACCCTTCTGTCCTCCTAGTAGAGTGGAGTGTCTTAGAAAGACACAAATTCTTTTTTAGTTTACTCATGAATAAATTATAAATGGTGATGGTTCATTTATAATTTAGTTCTTTTGTTGTTTTAAGTATACAGTTGCCTTTATACTGGTGTACTTATTCAGACAGTTCTCAACCTCTATGACTGTACTATTCAAAAATTTGTAAACTAAGGATGATTTATGACTCACCAGGACTCAATTTCCTCTTTATCCTGTATGGTTGAGTCTGGTTTAAAAAGTATGTAAATATAAGTAGAAAAAGGAATCATTTTAACCACATTGTAAATCATGTTATGTAGGAAGCCTTCATATTTTTTGTTGTAAATATGCATGGTGGTCTTGATAGGGTTTTATCACTAACCCTGTGCTTTTGTGTGTCACAAGGCTTTGGCTTTAAGTCCTGCCTGGAAAATCAGTATGCTGTTAAAGCCTTCTGTCACTGACCATTCCCTGCCCTAATCCTTCTCCTGTACCCTCTGTCACTCTGTCTCTCTCTCTCTCTCTCTGTTTCTCTCCACAATCACCTTGTCCTTTCAATGCTTGGACAAAGAGCTCCATAGTACCCCTCCCACTAAGCACACACACATGGTCTCTGTCCATACCAGTCACATAGAACACAGTCACCCACAGGAAAATTGGAGGATAATACTAGCCTGGTCCTGAGGCTGCCTGCTCCCTCCTCCCTCCACTCTCTCCTGTGGACATTCAGGAGGCTGGAGCCCATCCTCCAATTTTAGTGCACCAGCCACAACCAGGCAAATTGGCCATTTTACAGTAGGTTCTGTCAAGGCCCATGAATATTTGATAGTCTCTGACTGTTGATGAGCATGTGCTTTGACTCCCTTATCTTATTTGGTCAGCCTGCCAGCATAAGCTTCTCCACCTCCTAGCCTTATTCCCCTAAGAGAGAGAGAGAGAGAGAGAAAGAGAGAGAGAGAGAGAGAGAGAGAGAGAGAGAGAGAGAGAGAGAGAGAGAGAGAGAGAACGAAAGAGAAAGGGAGGGGTGAGTGAGGTGGCAAAGCCAGTAAGCTCTGATTCAGCGGTGGCTCCTGCTGGCTTGATTGTGATGTGGTGGCCTGGTAAGGGGGAAAAAATGAGAGCAGAGAGAGAGAGAGAGAGAGAGAGAGAGAGAGAGATCATCATGTACAGCTGGTGAGGAAACAAATGTCAGTTGAGTCTTTGAGTCCAGCCACAGAAGTCCACATTCCCCTGGGTGGACAGAGATGAGAAAAGCTTTTCCACCTCAACAGCAGGGGCTGATAATAGTGAGGTAGCTGAATTGGCATGGCCTCCACACTAGCTTCCTTTCCTCTGTTCCATAAAGGGATCAGGGTGCTCTACTTCCCCTCAGGTCACACTACTGTAGCGCAAGGCCACACTGTGAAAATGCCATTACAGCAGTACCACCCTGGAGAGGTAAAGTGGTTTTGAGGGAGGGGGTGGGAAAGTACCTTCTTCTTGGATGACTAAAATGACTGATGGGATATAGCAATCATATTTCAGTAATCAGAAAAAGGGAAAATAAAGCAAAATTTAGAAGCTGGGAGGTTCTGTAAGTGTGTGTGCAGCAATATGTATATGTGTGTGTGTGTGTGTGTGTGTGTGTGTGTGTGTGTGTGTGTGTGTGTGTGTGTGTGAAATGGACCATGCTGAGGTCAACACTCAGTTGTATGATCATCGGGTCTCTCTACCAGAGGTTTTTTTTTGTGTTTTTTTTTTTGCAGACAGCCATAGAGCTTCTGTGGAGTTCTGCCTCCAGGCCACTTCAAGTAAATGGATTTTCTTTTTTTCCATCTACCAGCATCTTATTTCATCCCTCCTTCACATGTGAGATGCAGAAAATGGCAGCCAAGGGAGTGAACAATACATTTCCCTGGCTGCGCTGACAGAGTAACTGAAATCTCTATACATTCAGATGTCCAAATTCAAGCGCCTCTACCAGAATGAACCGATCAAAGGAAACTCTTGAGTTATTTGGATTAATGTGGGTCTGAACCCCAACGATAAGCTGCCCTTTGCGGAGCAACCTGTGACCTTGATTACCCTTGACCTTTGCTCGCTGTTCTGTAGCTTTTTTTCTTTTATATATATATATATATATATATATATATATATATATATATATATATATATATATATTGCAATACACTCCTGCTTGGACAAAAGAATCACAAAGGCTTTCACATAGGTCTTTCATTAAATGATTAAAAAGATATTACTCATAATGGAATTTTTTTTGCACCTCTGTCTTCGTTTCTCATCCTCACTGACCTCGATTGCCAAAGAGGTGACAAGAGGCAGAGTGCAGGCTTTCTGAAGAGCATTGGCCTCCATCAACTCTGTCCTAATTGAATCAGGTTCTTTATTCACCATAATCTGGGCCTTTTAATTGCATTACACCCTGGGTCAGGAAGGAGGGCCTCACAGGCAATAACCAGAGGAGCGCATTGGACTGTTGACATTGGGCAGAGCTGACGCAGTCCTGGACGTTGTTATGGCAGTAACCAGATTACAGTGCATCTGGTCTGGGATGAATCACAAACCCAGGGTAGGATGGGATTGTTGAGAGAAGAGGAATGGGCTGCAGGTCAAGAATGGAAGAGATGAGAAATTGAGACTAATCTCATGGAACAAGTCGTGTGCATCGAAGTGCACTAACAGATGCATGGACGAGCATGCTTTTGTGATTGACAGAGCGGTTGTGCTGGTCATGGCATTTTACCTGCCATGAAAACATGAGTGATGTTTGTAAAGCCCCCCCCCCCCCCCCCGCCCCCATAATGAAGCATTTCCACCACTTTTGCTCTGTCTGAAGCTTTGATTGATAGTCACTGCATTGTTATGGCACGTGCATACCAAGCAAAAACATTTGCATATGTATATCTATTCTAGGCATGGCTTCCTTAAGGAAAAAGTGTCTGGATGCATGAGATGGAGAGAAGACTTCAGTGTTGAATGGAAAAGAAAAAATATGTGGAGCCAAGGGGATCGATGGAGATTCAGGCTCTGTCTTGCTCGGCTCTGGCGAGTGTTGGCCTGGTAACACCCACTTTGCTTATCAGCTGCAGCATGATGGACGAGACTCTTCCACTATAAAGAAATTCCCCCTGAAAATGTCTGGTGCGATAGATTATGTGAGGGATTTGTTCAGGTGCACAGAATGCCCAATAGATCTGGTCCAGAATGCCAGCAGTAACGCAAGCCTATGTGCAGAGTCCTGATTAGTACAGTTGATTTAAAGCCGGTATGGGAGCTGATGCTTAGCAGAAAGGATGGGTGTTTAAAAAAGATAGATATGAATGAGAGGGAAAAGTCAATACAGGAGGTTTTTTGGTTGCTGGTTATTAAATGACAGAAGTCTGCAGGCCTGTTTGGGTGGTAGTCTGTAGCTCCACCAGACAGAGGCCATGACACTGTCATGGTCATCTCTGTGGTTCTAATGTGACAACAGTGGCAGCAGTGGTGAGTGGGGTCATTTTGGGAACACATGCTTTGGCCTGGTGGCCCTGAGATGTGACAGTACATACTCGGGGCTTAGCTGAGCCTTTGCATGTCATCAGAGCACTCTTCAGAATGTGCTCGACATATGTCCCTTTGGCAGCTGTCTCCCCATGTGTCAAAATTCACACTACTCATGCCTGGTCCGCCACAGCTGAGCCCCTCTTCCCAGGGCAAACAGGGTTGGACATCAAGCCAAAAATAAATCTTTAATAAACAAACACCCCCATCAGCCAGTAGTCATGTCGGGCCCAAACCTGGTGGCACAAACGGCCCAGGCTGAGAAACAAAACAAAATGCATAGATGAGCTTCTATATTGACAGCCATAATGTTTATCTGAAAGCCATTTCCCCAGACTGTTATGTGAGCATTAGGGGTCATTGAGCAGCACCTTGGACGGCCATGAAGATTCATACCGAGAGGCTCATCTGCGACAGACATCAAAATCAATAGGCATCATCGGGGGAGGTGCACTGATGCAGTGCCTCATTCTCTGACACGTGTGTTACTCCAACCCCTTTTTTATAGGGTAATATAGTGGACAGTTTACAGCATTACGTATGAATGCAGCAGAAACACAGTCGCTCAGCTTGCAGAAACTTGCAAATCCAGCATTAAAATGGTCTGAATCAGGAGAATCACAATAATTGGCCGTGACAATGTAATCCATTTAAAAGTCCAGCATGGGGGACATGCTGATGTTTCTGCCGTGAATGAAACAGCTCAAATGTTATTTAATCATAGTTTTGGAAGTGGGGAGGGGGGTTTGGAATCAAGTTTTGAGTTTGGGAACAGGGAGCAGGAAAGAAAAATGGAGTATTAAGCTAATTTCATATATATATGATATCTCATATATCTCATAAGAATGATGATGGACCCTTCTGAATTTAAGATTTTTTTTCTTCCCCTTTTCTGAAGTGTTATCTCTAAATCTTGGCTAAGGGCCATATGCTGGTCACAGGGTCTGTAGCCCTGATCCCAAATCCATACTGGATTAGCTGAGGTCTGTGTGGATTTGATTTGTAACATTTTCCATAATCTTCCAGCCATTCTGAAGTTCCTAAATTGGGTGAGTGGTTTGCTCACACAGAGACAATCTTTCTCTCTGTATCCTCTTTTCCACTTTTCTTTTTCAGTCCCTTTTTCCTGCATTTTTAATTGGGTGAGTTTGCATCTCACGTCTCACCCATTTTCGAAATTGCTTATTAAGGCCCAGATTTCCTCCCTTAACTCCAATGTGCCACTTCAACAACTCTAAATAAAGTACCTTTTGAGTACTTTGACACCTGAATAGCATCCATTAATCTGCCTAATAATTGAATTGTTTTTATCTGGGCCTAGGACTACATCTTCCGTTAGCTCTGTTATATAATGCAATCTTGACTTCACTTGATTGGTCATTCAAATGTGCTTTCAGTCAGAATAATAATTCTGTCTCTCATTATATTCTCCAGTGATTGTTTAGGCCAACTTGATTTAACCCACTTGCCAAACGCAGCCTATTCTTTGCAGTAATATTCTCATCTTACACTTTATGTCTAGGTAATAATAAAGTCTATTCAAATAAGGACTTTAGTGGGATATCATGGGGAAAGGATTTCATTAATTGATTGAATATTCATAAATCAATACAGCTTTAGGAACAGTTCTGAAGGTGGTTCAGGCTTACTTTTTCACATGAGAGAGAAAGAGAGGTTTAGAGTGTGTGTGGGTGTGTGTGTGTGTGTGTGTGTGTGTGTGTGTGTGTGTGTGAGAGAGAGAGAGAGAGAGAGAGAGAGAGAGAGAGAGAGAGAGAGAGAAGCGAGAAGCTGACATCAAGGAAAAAGCGCTATGTTGTTTCTCTGCCTAATTGATCCAGCTTCCCTGGACCAACTAATTGAGCAGAAAATATCTAATTGGCCTGGTGCACATCATAAAAAAGATGCAGGTCAGGCAAGTCTGGATTAAGCTTAGGTTTTTTCTCTCACAGATTCAGGATTTTATGCCATGGTGAGTCAATATTTGATCATCTTAGCTCCAACTAGGTCTCTAGGGCAGACCTATAAAACAGATCCAGCTGTGTCATCTATCTTCTTATGGTCTTTTTATTTTTATTTAACACTTTTTATTTTCTTTTACATCCTGTTATTTGCAGTATGATGGGTAGGGTTGCCAGCCAGCTCAGATCGGCCAGAAGATTCCAGTAATTAGCCTCGGTTTCCAAGAATAGAAAATTAAGTTTTGAAAAGTTTGTTTAAGTGACATTAGACACAACTTCTCAAACTGTTTTTTTTTTTATTTGGCATTTGAATACGAGCACTGTATTTGTGCTTTGTCATAAGCCATGTCACTAACTTATAGTATTCATGGTATAAACTGTTCTGTGTAGTTGTGAACTTGATGTTGTTTAGTTGTCATTTGATAACCAAATTCCCTCTTAAGTTTTTGTTTTTAAATTCCAATATCACTAACACTCATTTCCAATGTTTACATTTAGTCAAAAATAAAGTATAGTTATGTGAATGAGTGTACTACAGGCTAGCTATGTATGTATGTATGTATGTATCGATCTATCTATCTATCTATCTATCTATCTATCTATCTATCTATCTATCTATTTACAGTGCCCTCCACTAGTATTGGCACCCTTGGTAAAAAAAAAAAAAAAAGACGATTGTGAAAAATTGTCTTTATTGTTTAGACTTTTGATCTTTTGTTAAAAACATTCACAAAAATATTCTGCACTCATGGATATCAAACAATTGCAAACACAGCACAGGTTTACCAAAAAAATTATCTTTGTTAAATATAGGTGTGCAACAATTATTGGCACCCTTTTAGTC